>NC_064811.1:99641799-99722326 GCF_023721935.1 Panthera uncia
GAAAACTACATACTTGACATAATGCAGACCTCTCACCTAAAGATTTGGAAGAGCTTTGTAATGTGGATACTTAAATTAATCTGCACAATAATCTCGTGCATATGGCAGGATGTAAATATCACATATGTGTCAGCCAAAGATTAAGATTGTTTCAGGGACTCCTGGGTGGCTCAGTCTGTTAAGAGGCTGATCACTCAGGTCATGATCTTGAGGTTCAGGAATTGGAGCCCCGCGAATTCCAGCCCCACATCGGGCTCTATGCTGACACCTCAGAGCCTGGAGCCTGTTTCAGATTCTGTGTCTCCCTTTCCTTCTGCTTCTCCCCTACTCATGCTCTGTCTCTCTCTCTCAAAAATAAATAAACATTAAAAATTAAAAAAAAAAAAACAGGAAAAAGAAGATTAAGATTGTTCCAGGTATACTTGTTTCAAGCAAATGTAAGGGAAAATTCAGATATATCATTTTGTATACATCCAAGTTAAGCAAGGGCATGCAGAAGAAAAAAAAAATAAAACAATTGATTTCCAATGGATTGCAGCTGCAGTTAGAATGTGTGAGGATAGAGACCATTTAGTTGTTATGGTTCTGAGCAGAAGATGTAGCAACTTCGGGCTTCGCTGGGCCCTGTGCTCTCCGTGGGGATCGTGTGCCGGGAATGAGGGCCTTTTCAGACTTGTGACAGAATTGTTCTCAGTGACTAAGAGACTCTTAGTAGTAAATACAGTTAACAGTGTGAGTAGGCCAACTGTGGGTGTCAGCCCTGGGTGTTGCTGGTGTCAGCGGTGTTAAGTGTACCTTGGGCTGGAGGAAGGTGTGGGGGGAAGTTGAAGAGTTTATTAATAGGTACATAATAAATTTCATATAAATATAATATCTATGGAAGTATGAATTTAAAACATGACATCTGTTGTCCTAAATGAGAGATCTGAGTGGCTGCAAACAAGACTGGGAGAGGACTTACCTTTTACTGTGCATTTGTAGTTTTTGAATTTTATGCATAGTTTATTTATTAATTAATTTTATTTTTTTAATGTTTATTTATTTTTGAGAGAGAGAGAGAGACAGAGTGCAAGTGGGGGAGGGGCAGAGAGAGAGAGGAAGACACAGAATCTGAGGCAGGCTCCAGGCTCTGAGCTGTCAGCACAGAGCCGGACGCGGGGCTCGAACTCATGAACTGCGAGATCATGCATGACCTGAGCCAAAGTCAGATGCTTAACTGACTGAGCCACCCAGGTGCCCGTATGCAAAGTTTATATATTGCCTAGTCAATATGAAAAAACCACCACCAAATGTTTAATTCATACTTGTATTGCTCTCTTCAGTTTCCAAATGGCTCCAACTTACATAATTCTCTCTGCTCCTTTTAAAAAGTCTGTGAGGAAAACATCACAGGATTTCTCATTTTCAGCATGTAATAACTGACAGTGCAAATGTCTGACTTCTTTCAGTATCATGCAGTCAGTTAAAGTGTAGGCTAAAAAAAGGTTTTCTTGCTCCAAATTGTTCTTTCCATTATCTTGCACTCCCTTAGGTGTGCTGAGGATTATAAAACAGATTGGGTAGAAAAAAAAAAATTCTGTCTTTACAAAACAGAGTTTACAGGCCAGTGTCTGGGCCATGTATCCCTGGATGCCTGGTGGAAACACAGTTACTGAAGCCAGAGTGACCTTCAGATCAGAAAACCATGCTATGTGAATTAAACTAATAATGTATTAAGTAATCATATCCCTCCTTTACTGGTCCAAGGCTGAGGACCTTATATACATTATTTGCAGTCTTAACCAATGTATTACAAATAGTTCTTCTCCCCATTTTGCAGTTGGGGAAATTGAGATACAGAGAAGTTACATCACCAACACATTAAGTTAAAGAAAATTGTAAGGCTAGGATTTGTCTTCAGTTTGTCTTTCCCAAAGCCCATTCTTATTTTTCAAAGTGCTGGGCTGGTTGCTCTGGTGGATTCACAGGTAAGTAACAGAACAACTGCCTTAAAGATAGAAGTGTACATTATAGAGAGGAGTGGATGACAGAGCAGAGAGAAGACAAGTACTGCGAAAACTGTATGATGAACCCGAATATAATAAAAGGAGTCTGAGCAAATGCCATAAGGGTTTAAGGGAAGAAACAATCTCAGCCTCCTTTAGATGAGCTGGACCTGCCTGGCTTCAAGAGAGAGCTAGGAGGGGCACCTGGGTGGCTGAGTCAGTTAAGCTTCTAACTTCTGCTCAGGTTATGATCTCATGGTTCATGAGTTTGAGCCCTTGCATCGGGCTCTGTGCTGACAGCTCATAGCCTGGAGCCTGCTTCAGATTCTGTGTCTCCCTCTCTCTCTGCCCCTCCCCTGCTCACTCTCTCTCTCTCAATAATAAATAAATATAAAAAAAATTAAAAGAAAGAGCTAGGATGTGAAATAAACATTGAAGAACTACTGAGAAATTGAAATATGGAGTAGACCTGGAGTCATGAATAAGAGGAAAGTGACACATTGCAGATGAAATGTGTGAATGCTTTTATGGCTGGCCAGTGCCTGAAACATAAACTACACTAATAAAAATAAAATTTTGTCTGTTGGCCCCCATGGTCAGGCCTCTAAGCTGTGGGAGTAAGAGCTGAGATGCTGGTGAACAAAGACCCAAATAGTACAAAAATCAATCAATAAATAATAAAAAAGATGTTGAATGAATGCATGTAAGGTGACAAAGAAGGAAGAAAGCATGAAAGCCCCTCTCCCCCAATTTTTATCATTTTGTCTTGGATGAACTCTGAGTTACATTAGTATTTTATTGTGGTAATTATTTAGTGCTTGATTATGATAAAAACAAAACAAAACAAACCTTAACACGATGAAGGCACATGAGCGTGCCAAAGTCATGCTTTGTTATGTTGGCCAGCTCTCTTCAAGCTCAAGGAGAATGGCAGAATCCAGAACTCCTGTTGCCAAAGTTCCACTTCCCTCAGGCTAGAGTAGTATTCCAGCTCTGCTCTCTAGATATATGGGACCTTTGAAAAGACTTTGGGGATTCCACAATGAAGAGTTAAATTGCCTGGAAAACTCATCCATTGATTGTATCTGTTTTTTGTTTGCATGTTTGTTTTGTTTTGTTTTGCTTACCGTGGTTCCCGATAAGATTTTATTCTTTTTTTTTTATTTGAGACAGAGAGACAGACAGACAGAATGAGGGGGGGAGGGGCAGAGAGAGAGGCAGACAAAGAATCAGAAGCAGGCTCCAGGTTCTGAGCTGTCAGCACAGAGCCCTTTGCGGGGCTTGAACTCACGAACCGTGAGATCATGACATGAGCTGAAGTCAGATGCTCAATCGACTGAGCCACCCAGGAACCCCAAGGTCTTATTCTTAGTAGTAGTGGTATTTCTTTACAAACCTAGCTAGACAAAATATGTCTGTCATTGAAATATATTCTCAATGTTGCAAGACTTAGAAATTCTGAGCCAGGTGGAGGGCATTCACACAAGGTGCAAATGATGGGAAATGAGGGTGGTAAACTACAACACAATGTAATGAAAAGCGTCCTGGGTAGGAAGGTATGGCAGTGGTTTCCACTATGATCCCACTAACGAGATGGGAGATTTGCTTCTATGTGGTAGGGTGACCTGAACAATGAAATCTGACCTCTTGGGACTCCTTTTTCCTCATCTGTACAATGAAAACTTGAGAAAGTTGACCCTCTTTTGTCCAGCTATTGGCAATTAGGTACTGAACACTTTCTAGGATTAAAGCATACTGCTACTAATTTATTTCTTTTATGCAGTTAGCTATTTTAGGTACTTAAAAATGTTACATTTGATGTGAAACTATAAACTGAGTTGAAGAACTCACTTTAATTTGTGAATGACTAGAATTGTACACAACAAAGTAAAGTGATTTCTCTAGTAATTCAGTATAACTTATGATAAATTGCTTCTTCAATATAAATGTTACAATGTGTAAACACATACACAGTCTGGGTTTAAATCTATTGCATATACAGACTGTCCCCCAGCCAGTTCATTTATTCTGATCCTCTTAAAGGTGTGTTGACTACCGTAGGCTGACCCAAATGTTATGATGTGGCAACCTGTGCAGACTTGCCTATCTGTGTATTCGTGAAAATACAGTTTGATAGAATTGCCCTACTATTCCATGATATGGCTTATGTGTATGACCATGTAATTGACTTCTTAGAAGAAATCACTTCTATTGTCTTCTAGTCACATTGCAAAACAAAACAAAACAAAACAAAAAACCATGAACCAAACACAGATGGCCTTTTTCTCCAGTGTGGTAGGTTTTATTACTTTTCAAAATTCACCATATATTACATGTATATATATATGTATACACACACACACACACACACACACATATGTATATAATCTCTGCAATACATATTGTTCACTGCTATGTGCCAGGCACTGAATTTGGTACTGTGGTTATGGCTGTGCAAAAAACAGACACAGTCCCTGTATACCAATTCCTGGGCCTACTGGTGTTTGTAAATAGGCAAGAACAATTCAGTATGATCTATAAAGTGTAAGATGCCATTGGAGATATGTGGGGGGATAATCGGATCTGTATTTGTCAAGTTTACTCAACCTTCAGTGTGGAAAATGCATTGCCAGAAACCAAGACTAGAGGTGGAGTATCTAGAAGTGGAGTTAGCAGACATGGCAGAAATATAGGTGAGAAATTATGGTGGGCATACCCAAGACAATGGGAAAGAGATTAGAAAAAAGGGGGCATATTCAAAAGCTTTGTAGTTGGTAGAATTGAATTTTGGAATTAAAGAGAAGAACAATCCAGGGAAAATACTCTGGTTTCTGGCCTGGGAAGCTTGATGACTGCTACTGCCTTTCAGTGTGATGAGGAACTGAAAAATAAGCAACAGGAGGGTGAAAATGAGTTTGTCTTGGAACATGTTGCACTTTGGGTTCTGGTGGGCCATTCAAGCAGAAAAGTCTAGTAAGCTTTATGTGGGTATAAAGCACAGAAGAAAAGTCTAGGATGGAGATCAGACAAAGATATACAAGTCCCCAATCTAGTAACATCTGCAGTTGTAGATAAGACGACCATTCAGGGAAAGTGTGTAGGCTTAGAACAGAAGGCCAATACCAGAACACTGATTGAAGTCCACATTTTAACAGACAGGTTAAGACACAAGAGGAAATCCAGAAACATAAAAATGTCACAGAATTTCAAGGTAAGAGGGCACTTGAAAGAGGAAAAAATGGCCAAGTGTCAGTTGGTATAGAGAGGCCAAATAAGGAAAGGTTTAAGAAGTAACCACTGGATTCAGCAACCAGAAAGTCATTGGTGTCTTCTGTGGGAACAGTTTCACTTGAGTGATGAGGATAGAAGCCAGATCACATAGGCTTCAGAACTATGTGAAGGCCGTAGACATAGTGACAACATGTGTAAAAAACCCTCTCGAGAAGTTCAATTGCTAAAGAAAGAAAAGAGATAGAGTGCTAAAGTGTGTATCAGATTGAAAAGAAGGCCTTAGGAGAGACTTAAGCATCATTATATGCCCATTTGAAGAAGCCAATAAGGAAGGAGAAGAAAACAGCCAGTGGCAGGGGATCCCTAAGAGGATCAAGGGTATGAGATATTGGTAAAAGCATTAGCCTTTACCAGGAAGCAACAATCCCTCCAAGTAACAGGAGGAAGGAGTGATGAAGGTTCAGATGGTTGGGTAACAGGAGTTAGTGTGATAAGAGCTTTCAACACACAAATATGAATATGCCAGGATTCTAGTCCCCTCTTGGTTTGGAGGAGGGAGATAGAATATATGCATATAAATCTGTTATTAAGTGGAAAGTGAGACATGACACAAATGACTTAGAAATGAAAGGCAATGCATGTCAGCCTAGAGAATGAAAAGGTTGTTTCTGAATTGGGATGGAGTGGAATCTCATAGAGGAGGTAAAATCTAAGACGTCTTGAAGTACGCAAGAAACTCAGAGGTGTAGACAATTATATAGCAAGAGGACAGTTTAAGCAAAGGGAAAATATCAATAAAATGAAGGTGGTGTTTAGAGAACAGTGAGTATATAATATTTGAGTGAAATATAAGATACACGGAATAGGTGATAAGTCTCAAAATGTAAATGGGAGTTATGTTGAAGAAACCCCCTCACGTCAGACCAAAGAGTTTGGAGTTGGACTTGTTTTCAGTGACAGGTGGGA
Source organism: Panthera uncia (assembly GCF_023721935.1). Lineage (NCBI taxonomy): Eukaryota > Metazoa > Chordata > Mammalia > Carnivora > Felidae > Panthera > Panthera uncia. Next base: position 99,647,982 of record NC_064811.1, read on the forward strand.
AGCTGTAGAAGAATTTTTTTTAATGTTTAGAAAGTTAAATATTTGGGAATCATATTAGAAAGGTATGACAGCATATTAAAAACAAAGACATGGAAAACATGGAATACAAAAATAGGTATATTAGGAATTTGATAAATATTGATTGATGAGTGAAGGGGTAATTGGATGGATAAAAAAATAAAGAAACACAATTATTTTAACACTGGAATGAAGGGCTTGTGCTGTTTTGCATTTACTACTAGAATCATGTGAGGGGCTGACTTCTGTTCTACATCTACCATATACACCAAACACCAACAGTGTGCGGTCATTTCTGTAGCCAACTGTAACAACTGGCCCACAATCCCCTCGTAGGCTAATTTAGTTGTCTACCCTTAGGAAAATAAGCTTCTAGATGTTTCAAAGTAAAATTTACAAAGTATGAACTGCTTTTGTATTTGTACATATAATATAGTAAGTCAAAAACTAATATTTCAAACTTCATTTTGACAAATGATTTAAATGAAGAGTATAAAAATACTATGTTAGTTTTTGAAGACCTTAATATATTTGCTAAATTTTACTGTTAGGTAAATTATGCAAGGAAGAATATTTACTCTTAAAATTTTTAAAATATTTTTCAGTGGTGAAGGTTTTGAAAAACACTTTAAGAAAGCATTATAACTATTTCAACTTAATTAAAAAAAATTTCGCTCAGCTTCTATAAAGAAAAAAAAAAACCCACAGTATTTTTAATGACATCATGGTGACTCAGATTGCTTTATGAAATACCTACTCTTTGATATTTCCTATTATAAAGAGTTTGCCAAGGGGCTGATTGATTTCTCTTTATCAATGATCAAAACTATTACACTTGTGGGATGACATGTAGAGGAAGCTTGTCATTAAGTTGGAGGTTTGAGGGCGCCTGGGTAGCTCAGTCGGTTAAATGTCCGACTCTTGGTTTCGGCTCAGGTCATGATCTTGTGGTTTTGTGAGTTCCAGCCCTGCATCAGACTCTGCATTGACAGTGTGGAACCTGCATGGTATTCTCTCTCTTTCCCTCTCTCTGCCCCTCCCCTATTTACGCTTTCTGTGTATAAAATAAACTTAAAAAAAAAAAGTTGGAGTTTTGAAGCCTTCAAGTAAAATGCTTTTATACTGCATCATAACTTGGTTTCCTCAGAATTGTACTTCTTAAAGATAAGTTAGTAATTAATTCTAAAGCTATGTTTAATTATAAAACATAAGATATTAAGTATATGCTTGGAAAATATTAGTCATAAGTATTATAGTATGAAAACAAAAAAAATGCTTTAGAAGCTGCCTTAAGTTTACTAAACTAAGGGCAAACCATGACAAATTTCAGTTAATAAAGAGAATTTTTATATTCATGTCAGCCACTGCAAACAGGAGCAGAATGTGATTTGCAACTCCACTGTGCCATTTGCATTAGCCAGTAGTCAAATAGGCCCTTTAAATACAGTTGTGCTGGGGCACCTGGGTGGCTCAGTGGGTTAAGGGTCTGATTTCGGCTTAGGTCAGGGTCTCATGGTTTGTGGGTTTGAGCCCCACATTGGGCTCTGTGCTGACAGCCTGGAGCCTGCTTCAGATTCTGTGTCTCCCTCTCTCTTTACCCCCCACCTCCACCCCAGCTCACATTCTGTCTCTCTCTCTCAAAAGAAAATAAACATTAAAAACATTTTTTAAATAAAAACACAAAAATAAATAAATACAGTTGAGTTCACTGAATAAGAATATGTGAGTGGACAACAATACTGTGTTTTTGAGGATTTAACAGATATACCTAATAGACACTCATATTTAGTCTCTATGTGTGTGTTTCCACACTTGAGAGTTTTTATTTTTTATTTTATTTTGTTTTTGTCTTTGTTTTTGCTAAGCCTTTCAGCTTTAAGATTTTTGTTTAAGCTCTATGAATTATTTTTGACTCATTAAACAAGTTCCTAGGATTCTTATTTTAAAGCAGATTTTATAGGTAAGATATTTTCCTTTGTTTTCATTAAGCCTGTGAAGTATACAGGAAAAAAAAAATTAAAATAGAACTCAGCATGGAGGCACCTTAGCTAAAAAAGTCAGAGATGGCAAAAGTTTTCAGAAGGTAAGCTGTCAAATGGCATTCGTTTTTAAGTGTTAATGTCATTTTTATAAAAAAGTTAGTTAAAAAAAGAAAAGAAAAGGTATTATCTATCAGTTTTTATGGTGTAACTTCCAGTGGGAAAGTTTTAGAAATGAGCTCTTTCCAAGGCATCACTCTCATTCTTTTGAGACAATAGTTCCATCTAGTGGACATTTTACTTAGAAACAAACCTTTGATTTCAAATTTTTCTTTTTCTTTTAACTAAGTCAACATTAGAAGAAACTAACTGGAATAATAGCAGAGATAATTTGTTGAACAAGAAACTAAATGATTAAGTTGGTAAACAAACAAAAATACCTACTTTTACATAAAACCCTTTCCTAAAAAAATTGGCTAATTTAATCAATGTACAGACCCAATCTAGATAGTGCTGGGGTGACTGAGGTGAGAAATAATTACAACTTGATTAAAAAAAAAAAAAAAAAAAAAAAAAAAAAAAAATGGTACAAGTGTTAACAAAAATACAAAGCAATAGAGATCTTTTATTTATTTATTCATTCAGCGATAGCATTTTATTGGATGCCCACTTCAACTACATGCTCGCCACTTTCTAGCAAGTGGGATACTGACAGACAGTTGCTTTAGTCATATGGCAGGGGAGGGGCACCTACTAATATCCCTGGCAGTCCAAAGTGAACCACTGGGCATTTCAAAACTTGACCTCTCATTAATGGCTTAATTTGCAACACAATAGCAAAATAGCCAACCTATTTAGATGGTTCATTCAAATATTAATCATCTGGACATATTCTAAAATATTACCATGGTTGGATTTTTAAAATTGATTTGGCAAAGTGTTGCTTCTAATTACATTATCTTTAAAAGCAGATTGAAGGCCTACAAAGTAAATGTCTGAACATTCGGAATAAAAAGTAAGCCTGAAGTCATAGCTCTTGTTATGGTTATCATCATGAACTTAGATGATTCTTTCTATGAATGGCTCTCTGTTAAGCAGATCTATCACTAGTTTCATTTCAAAAGACCCAAATGGTTGATTGAATCTTTATTTACTTTTAATTTGGTTTAAAATTAAAATGATTAAAGTTTGAATAAATCTTTCAAAATACACAGATAGTGTTTTGGGTGCAAGGGTGTTTGGATCTTAAGGCAGGGCATTTCTGGCTTTCTTTTATCCCTTTTATAACTTGACTATGACTGGCTCAACCCAGAGCAGACAAACTGACTACCAGGGGTAGTCTTAGGTTAAGTAGCATTTCTGTACCTCTTTTGCATACATTGGGACCAATTCTAGAGCCTCCCCATGCTGATCTTCCATTTAGATATATCCGATATCCCTCCTGAGATTCTCATATATTTGTATGGTGACAAAAATGCCACTTTGCAATTGCAAGACAGTGGCTCAGTGATAACGGGCCTTAGAAGTCTTCTATCTAGGTGCCAGAAGTTAACTATCCTCACCCTTTCACCAGGACAGGAGGAGTCTTACCAACTGTCTTTGATGCCATTTAAGTACTGGAAAGTACATTACGATGTCAAAGTAATTCAGACAGATGTGGATAGGATAGTCTTGAATCTCTAAAAATGTCTTCTCTAGTGATCTTTCTCTGTAGTAGAAGTTATAGCCTAGACCTGAAGGTAAACTTGCTGAATAGAGCTTTTAATAAAATGTCAAACAGGTTAGAAACTTAAGCAGTGTTATTGTGATCTATGCAAGCGATTAAAATCAAACTCTTATGAGCCACAAGAGGAAACAGTGAGAACAAAGCCCAGACCTGTGACAAGGGGGGTGAAGGAGGCAGCGTGGTTGAATTAAAAGTGTAGGGGCTGGAGTATGTGGCCATTTGAAGATAATACTAATGGCTGTCAGTCACTAGCATCTTACTTGGCACCAAAGATTTGACTAGGTGCTTTCGGATGTTGTCTTATTCGTTCTCACAAAATTTTGTGCAACAGATATTATTACATTGATCCATTTAACAGATAAAAAACTTGAGGGCTATAGAAATTAAATTACTTGCACAAGTTCACACAGAAAATAGGAGGCAAAAATGACATTTGCTGTCTGACTCCAAATCCTTAGTTTGTTCTTCTCTACCAGTGAAACTATTATCTTCAACCTCAAATTAATATATATATATATATAATGGAACTTTATGGAAAGTAGTTGAAACCATTGCAGTATTCTATGCAGAAAAAGCTTTACTACTCACAACAGCATTATTCACAACAGCCAAAAGATGGAAACAATCCAAGTGTCCATCAATAGGTGAATGGATACACAAATGTGGTACATACATACAATGGAATCTGGTTCAGCCTTTAAAAGGAATGAGGCTTTTGTTGTTGTTGTTGTTAAGGTGTGAAGTTCTGGCACATGCTACAACAGGGATGAACCTTGAAAACATGATGTGAAATAAGCCAGACACAATAGGATAAATACTTTGTGATTCTACTTACATGAGAATAGGCAAGTTGACAAATACTGAAAATAGAATAGAGGTCAGCAGAGGCTGGGAGATGGGGAGAGATAGGAAGCTATTGTTTAATGAGTACAGCATGGGATGATAAAAAAAATTCTGGAAATGGATAGTGATGATGATTATGTAACATTGTGAATGTACTTAATGATACTGAACACTTAAAAATGGTTAAAATGGTACGTTTTATGTTGTATGTATTTTACCACAATTAAAAACAAAAAGAAAAAAGAACGCTTTGTTGAGGATGAAAGAGATTTGAGGAATGTTGAAAGATAAAATCAGGAGCAGTGGAGGGGAGTAAACTGCACTTGTACATCCAGAAAAGTCAGAGGATAGAACTTGGAAGTTTCTGGTACGGAGTTGGGATCCACAAATTCAGCCAAGTCTGAGTACAGATAATCAAAGGGAAAAGGATAGACAAACAGGCATCAACCTACCTAAGAAAGTGCATTGACTGGCCTATTAAGATGCAAATTAATAGCTGAACCTGCTCCCAACTCAGTCCAGGAAGAGGAGACACGTTACTTTGTTTTGCATACGTTATGGCCTCTGTTATGTCTCCCCTCCCATTCACATGGGGGGCCCTGACCTCCAGTACCTCAGAATATGACTGTATTTGGAGATCCTTTTTTAAAATTTAAAAAGAATGTTTACTTATTTGTTTTGAGAGAGAGAGAGAGAGGGAGTGCATGAGCGGTGAGGAGGAGAGAGAAGGAGGGAAAGAGAGAAAGAGATAGAATCCCAAGCAGGCTCTGCACTTTCAGCACAGAGCTTGACACAGGGGTCAAACTCAATCTGTGAGATCATGACCTGAGCCGAAATCAAGAGTCAGATGCTTTACTAACTAAACCATCCAGGCACCCTGAAGATAAGATCTTTAAAGACGTGGTTAATTTAAAATGAGGCCCTTGTAATGGGCCCTAATCCAATCTGGTATCATTATAAGAAGAGAAAATTTGGAACAAAAGAGACACCAGGGATGCTCACATGCCACAGGAAAGACCATGTGAGGCCACAGGGAGAAGGTGGATTTCTGCAAGTCAAGAAGAAACCAAACCTACTGACACATTGATCTTGGACTTCCAGCCTCCAGAACTATGAGAAAATAGAATTTCTAATGTTTAAGTCAACCAGTCTGTGGTGTTTTGCTGTGATAGCCCAGCATATTAAAACACTAAAGCAAGTATAAAACCTGTTTCTTGAGGTATTCTTGGTCTATGGTAGAGTAGTTTCATTGATGTAGGAGCTAATCCTTCATAATGCTATGCTGAAGAGAGACATCAGAAAGGAAAGGAAAGGAAAGGTATAACTCTAATAAAAATGGCCTTTGGGTAACTTAAAAAGCAGTTGTCTAGACAGGAAGGTGCTGGGACCATTTTCTACAGTTGACACACATTCTCTCCCCTGGAGTTTGACCCATATAAGGTGAACTTCCTGGCATCCTTAGACTCTTGCTGCTGACTGGATCAGCATCTCAAGGATCCAGGCATGTTCATTCCCTTACCCCGTTCCTATGTAGACCTAGAAATGGAAGCAAATGCCACCCTTGACAAATCACAAGTGGCTTGAATATTTTAATCAACAAATATTTAAACAAGTTTGTTTAATAAACAAATAGTTATTATTTAAGTAGGAATAAGCAAAACAGCTGAATGAGAGAAAATGGCACATTACTTCAAGCACAATAAGAAAATATGTTTTTGAACATGAGTTTTTGAACTGATTAGAATTTTATACAAAGAAAACTGCTAGCCCAGGACCCTTTGGGGAAGGACCAATTCCTGCCTGGTGACTACCTTATTCTTTGCCTGGTTACTTGCTTGCGTCTTCCTTTGCTTCCTTCCATGAGAACTGAGTTCCTATTGTGGACTAAACACTGTGCTGAGGAGTACAGAAATGAAGTCTAGAAGTACAGTTTCTATCCTCAAGGAGTGCCAGTTGAAGTCATGGGAAGAGCCAAGTAAGCCAGTGATTTCTTGCAGGGCATTGCATCCCATCACACAGTGATACAGAGTCTTGTGAGAACACAGAGGGGGCACAGCCAGATAAGATGGACACTGGGGGAGGCTATTCTTAAGGCAGGGAGGGGGGATGCTTGAGCATCAGAATCATCTGGAAGGGTTGCTTGGGAAGGAAGCAACACAGATTGCTGCTTGCTGAGGCAGAAGATCTGCAGCCAGGTTTGATAATTTGCATTCCTAACCCATTTCTAGGTGATAGTGCCACTGGTACAAATATTAGACTTTGGGAACCACTGCTTTAGACAGAGCAGTAAGTAATGGGGGAAAAGAAAAGCAGCACCATGGGTAGGGTTGTGCAGTTTCAAGCAAGAAACAAAGCTTCAGGATGGGCTTTGGTGGCAATGAGCCTTGAAAGCCCCTAATGCACTTGTTAAGTCCTAAAAGCTACCTCAACCTGAGGGAAGAAACACTTGTTCATTTAGTCCATTCAGCAGGGGCCCTTTGCAAAATATCTATCCTGTATGTGAGTTTTAATCGTTGGTCTGCTAAAGGGACCACTTCTTTTGTAACTGGCACAAAGGCTTGGGGTATGCCAAGGCTGGAAACGATGTGCAAAGCAGGGCACGGGAGATGGAATTAGAGATCCGAGATCCTTCAGAATGTTCAGAGCACATAAACAATGGTGAAGCTAGGGCTCCACACTGGCCAATCTGACTTCCATCTGTTGTCTATGACACTTAGCAACCTGGATCCCCTTCCACACACAGATGTTGTGTTAAAATGTTTCACACACACACGGGAACTGCCTCATCTCATCCTGCTTGGATCCATCCTGTCACTGTGGACAGTTCTTCAGCTTACCTATTTACAGGCCATGTGATGCTGCTAGATATTAAATAGATGTTAGAAAAAGGCAAAGGTATGGGACCCAAAGGACCAATTGAAGGACACTAATAAAATAATGGCTTAGGTGGAAGATAGTCAATAAACAACGAAGACCACACAGGACCAAAATGCCTGAAGAGGACCGCAAGGACATATGGGCTCAAGGTCTGAACTTGGGAATTTGTGTGAAAAGATTAAGGGGAATGACTGGCACGTCAAATCAATAAACAACAACAGAACAGGTGATTAGAGTGGCTGTATTTAGAGTTGACCTGAGAGGATTAAAGAAACTTTGCTTGAGAAGAAAGCCTATTAGGAGAAGACTGGAGTCCTTGGGCAAAAACCATTCTGAATAAGAGATTTAGCTTCAGTAACGAAGAGAGAAAAAATCCTGCACATGGAGATTTGTAGGTTTAAAATATTTAAAAGAGGCACACAGCCTGCGGGTCATTTTGTGGGAACCATACTTGCTGTTCATCTCTCTGGTGTTTCCACTGCCTACAATTGTTCACCCCCATATTTTCAACAGGACTTGCAATGTCAAAGAATATGATTGTTAAAATGGATTTGGGTGAAAACAAGAAAATATTGAAATTTCAACATTTCTGTAGTGAAGGCAAAAGGCTTAAAAAAGATCATTTAACGTCTTCTCATTTAAGTCTTTATTAAGACTTCCAGCAACACAAGACTGTTTGTGTTAATGTGCAGGTAAAATCTGCTGTCTGCTAAGTATATCACACGTGAGAGCTCAGCCTGCATCAGCTCCCTGGGGGATTGTTCAAACAGATCAGTAGACTCCCACTCCTGGAATTTCTGATTCAACTTCTGGGGTGTGACCTGAGAATTTGTGTTTCTAACAAACAAGCTCCCAGCAGATGCTGATGCAGCTGGCCTGGGGACGACACTTTGAGAACCATTGTTTGTAAACATTAATAATGTCATTTCTTACAATGAGAAAATCAGTGTTTAAATGGCAAAAGTCACAGCTTGTGGACAGTTTGTGAAGCATTGAGGTAAAGCCACTGAGTTCAGACAATGTTTGAGCAAATGTGAGCACCTCTCACCCTGCAGGGAAGAGATCTTGCCAATTTTGCCCAGCCTGCTTACCAAAGATTTCATGCACAAGACGACAGGTGCAATATGGAAGCGTTTCATAAATTGTACCTCAGTGGAAGAGAGTTGATTACAATCTTAGGCAAGGCTGATTGGGTCATGCCAAGTAAATGGAAGACGTGAAAAATATAAGCATTTGTTGTGAATTTTCTATTAAATGGTAAAAAAGATTCCTTACAGGTAAATTTGAGAGCATATATTTGCTCCAATCACCAATCAGAGCAAACTTTGTACTACATATATCTTTGAACATGCAACTCTTTGAAGAACGCTGTCAGTTGGAAACAAGCACAAAGAGACTAGCACAGAATAGACTTCCTGGTGATGTCCACAAGCAGGTCTGGGAACCCATACAGATCTTAAATCAAAAGAGCCACCACTGAGATTCAGCAAGCTAGGCCTCACCCGTGCATTACTTAAGCATTCCTAGATTAAGTGGCTTATTTGGCCCCAAAGAAATCACTGAAATAATTGGAAACTGAAATAGCTGTTACACACTGTCCTTCTGTCTCTGACTGCTGAACGCATCTCCTCGGTATCAGGTTTAACCCGATGAAATGGTAAGTAGATCAGAACTACTATGGAATAAGCTCAAACTGGTGAAGGGGTTTCTAATATTCATCTGTGAGTGAGTGACCAACCTTTCCTTAGTACATATCAGTTAGATAAACTGGTCTATTAATAGGTCACTTTCAATCTACAAGCTCATTTGGGAAAGCAGTAGGTAATGGAGGCCTCATTCAAATGGGAGAAGCGTAACATAACACTTACTCTGAAAAATAGCACTGTTGGTTCTGAAAAAGAAAATGTGTAGGCACTGAATAAGTATCATAGGAAACATGACACAGTCTTATTAGGAATGCCGTTGGAAGTAGCTGTGGTGGAGGGTGGGGCTCAGTCCCTTTAAGAGGAAGGTTGGGACTATTGAGTTCCAGCGGCTCCTCTCATTAAAAGGGACTTAAGTGAGGACTCCTGACTGCGAAGGGGAGGACAGCCAGGCTGGGTGAAGGAGGAGGCTTCTGCTAACAAGCCTGGTATGGGGCCTTACACAGAAAAACCACACAATTGACTTCCTTTGTTGTTTCTACATGGACTGATGTATGGGAGAGAAGGCCCTGATGGGTTAGTTAGGGATATCCCTTTTGAGGAGCCCTAGAAAAGGAGCCAGATGGTAAAATAAAGCCTAGCCGAGATCAATGTGACACAGCTTCCCCAGCACCCTTTAGTTGTGGCTCTTTCGTTCTGGAAAAAAACGTGTTTGTTCCCCTTCGAGCCACATACTCTGCGTGTGTGGTGTGAGTGTCTTGAATGTGCCCATATAAATGCAAAATGCTAAGACCAATGTAGAGCGCTATTTAACCGTACACACAAAGGCACCTCGATTAGCCCTCTTCCCATGACGTATTTTCAAGGTTGCCATTCCTCACTCTGCATATGGGCTAGAGCCAGGTAGCCACAAATCTCAGATGGACTGATCAGGAAAGACTCACTCCGAGCCCGCTTCAGTCAAGCAGCTTGTGTTCTGTTAAGCTTACGGTGTGCTCAGCACCTTATGTTGTCAGCTCGTGTGCGTATTTGGGCTTCTCCACCATGGAGGATGATCTGGTCCTTACAGTTTAGTCCCTTCTGCTTTGCTTTCAGAAGATGTGCTCATCCTAAGTGAGTCCAAGGAAAAGAACAGATTCAAAACTGGATAGTCATTATTGCAGTATTATTTTCATCAGGAAAGTCTGAAGATGTCATGCATAAATTTGTTTGTCTCTTTTAGACCGAATAATGTTTTGGAAGGTGTGTGAAATCAATGGGTATAACCTGAAGAAAAAGCGGCCAGATGAGGGTCCTGGAGGCTGGAAATAACACGATGATGGTGATTGTCATTTTTATGGCTTCATTTTTGTTGCTTCGAAGGGATTCCCTAAAGAAGTTTGCTTATTTTATCAAAGCAAGACAGCTGACTTTGTTTCAGAGTATCTATTGCCGACACTAACACTAGCGCTCCAATTTGCCAAATAAGAATTCTTGCCATATGTTTGGCATCTTTAAAGTAGCTTTTCTCCTTATCTTCAAACAGTGCCAGAAGTTAAGGGATCTGATACAATTTGCTACAAGGCTCTAGCTGTGGTGGTCTTGATCTTGCTGGATAGTATTGTGTCGGGCCATTCAACATGTTTCCCCTCTGCTTTCACTTCAACTATATTTCAATTAAAAAAAAAAAAAAACTTGTTGATGTTGCTTTTTTAAATTGTTAAAAAAATCCTTAACTTTTGGGCGTCAGTCAGAAATTTTATGTATGATTCCATTTTGTGAAGAATCACATGTAATCATGGTAGTTATGACATTGTTTATTGCCAGGTAGACTGCTTCTCAAGACTTAGGCATCATTAATTTTGTTCATGACAAACCTAACGTGAGCATCCACAAAGGAAAACCACCATTATTACCACTACCAACAGCAAAATACTAGCTAGGGGATGGGGAGGTTACCACATAATAAGCTAAAAATAAACAATGTATTCCAATAAGAAGATTCTGGAATGACTGAAAACAAAAAATTGGGGGGGGGGAAGGCAAACTTGTTCTACGAGACCTTCTGTGACCAAAAGCCCTGCACAGGCATGTATATGACTTTGTTTTCATACTTGAAAATCTCACTTTAAGCGTGGAGATCTGAACTATTTGTTAAAGCATTTCTAAGGACATCTGAAAAGACTTTTGGAATGAGCTTTAGAAATGGAGCTCACAAAATTCAATATGTCAGGATTGCATTGTCTTGCCAGCTAGTCCTCAAAATATTTTTTTCAACATGGTTTTGGTCAACTGTCCAATAAGGGTTGGACTAGCCAGTGCCTGAGCTATCACCCTAAGAGTACACTCTGCCCCCAACCTTTGTTCATCACTATCTGATTGACCTTTTCCACTGGCAGGACTTTTGCTGAGGGAAAGTCAATCCCAGGTGGAGGCCTGCTTCAAAACTCTGTTTTCTGTGGAGTTCACTAGGTGTCTCAGTAACATTCCATAGATCGGGTGCCTCATAAACAAGAGAAATTTATTTTTCACAGTTTGGAGCCTGAAATCCAAGATCAGGGTGCCAGCATGGTTGTATTCTGGCAAGACCCTTATTCTGGATTATGGAACTTCTGCCTGCTTCTCTCTGTGTCCTCAAATGGTGGAAGGGCGAGCTAGCTCTCCAGAGCCTCTGTTGTGAGGGCACTAATCCCATTTATGAGGACTCTTCTCTCATCACCTAATTACCTCCCAAAGGCCCTAATACCATCACCTTGGGTATTAGGTTTTCAACATAGGAATTTGGTGGTGGGCAAGGGACACAAACATTCAGACCATAGCACCAGGGTATCTTTAAGATGGAAAGGGACACTGTTATGGGTTGAATTGTATCTCTTCAAATTTTGTATATAAAAATCCTAACCCTAGCACCTCACAACATAATTTTATTCAAAAATAGGGTCATTACAGATATGCTTAGTTAAAGTTGGAATGAACACATACTGGAGTTGGATGAGCCACTGATCTAATGTGACTAATGTCCTTAAAAAAAGAGGAATTTGTGGGGCACCTGGGTGGCTCAGTGGGTTAAGTGTCCAAGTCTTGATTTGGGCTCAGGTCATGATCTCACAATTCGTGTGCTGACAGTGTGGAGCCTGCTTGGGATTTCCTCTCTCTCTCTCTTTCAAAATAAATAAACTTAAAAAACAAAAAATAGAAATTTGAGCACAGGCAGCACCATGTGCAGATGAAGATAGAGATGGAGTGATGTTTCTAAAAGCCAAAGAATACCAAGAAAATGGCCAATTAACCACCATAAACTAGGGAAGAGGCACAGAACAGATCCTTGCTCATATCTCTCAGAACTAACAACCCTGCTGGCACCTTGATTTCAGATTCCTGGCCTTCAGAACTGTGAGACAATACATTTATGTTGTTAAAGCCACCCATTCTGTGGTACTTTCTTATGGCACCCCTGGCAACGTAACACAGATACCATTGTCTTCATTCCTGCTGATGCTATGCACTTCGGATGATCAGCCACTTGTCAGGATTTCTCTGCAGATGGTAGTGGTGCCATATAGCATATTGGGAAAGATCCTTCGTAGCAGTGGGCTGAGTTCTTCCTATTCGTCTTGCTCAGGTCTAAGCCTGCTAAGAGTTTCTGAGAAAGTTTTACCTCAGAACTCACCTCACATGTCACCTCTGAAGGCCTTTTTGCTTTCTGGTTTCTCTACGCCTGAACAAAATTCTGTGAGGAACTCTAGGCTGAAGTTGTTTACCAAGTCGGGGGGTGGGGGTAGAGAAGGGGATATTCTTTTTGTTCCTCTGAGCTCTGACCCCCAGTGATGCCAAAAGGCCTATCTTGGAGGATCCTGGAAGCAGCAGCAGAAGTACACGCAGAGGGCTGTGGGAACCCATTGCTTTAAATAGTTTTGCTTCAGACATTCGGAATTAGTCTATTTTCTTACCTCAAGTTTTGTCACCAGATTAGTTAATCTAAGTACATTTTCAGTTTCCAATGAAAGAACAGTTAAATGGAATTTGATTTGATATGGAAATATATTTACCACTTAAATGTTAGATACATAGTGCACTAGAACATATTAAAATTAATATTACAGGTGTTAATAATACTGTTCAACCCCACCATATTTATGCCGTGGTGATAATGTAGTTTCTGAGGCTTTGCTGAAACATGACTACTGCTAATAACTACTGCCTTTTGAATGACTACTATGTGTCAGGTGATTTATATGCATTATTAATCTTCCAAAAACTCTGTCAGAGGTGGAAGCCTTGCAATTAAGATATACAAATTCTATGGTTTTAAAAAAAAGTCAAGTAAATTGTTTAAGATTGTTGAAGTCGTAAGTGGAAGAGCTGGGATCAAATGTAAGTCTGTCTGACTCCAAATCCCATGTGTTTTCCACCACGACACTTTGCTGTTATTATTTCTGTACTTCTTTATGAAGAGAGAATGATTTTCATATATTTGGAAACAATCAGATCTTTTCATTAAAAAAAAAGTTCAAGGTTGAATATGGTATAATCTATCATAATAGAAAGTTTGGTATCCCAAACTCCAGGCAAATAATGGATGCTTTCCAAAAATGCATTCATTATCCTTCATTGATTTCATTAAATTTCACAAAGCCTTTTTACAGCATTTATCCAGACAACTTAACTTCTAGATTCCTTATGGAAAATGCCCTTATTTTAAATAAAGCTACTTTATGCATCTTCACATTTATGATGCTTTTTTAAAAATGTACTAATTAACTTATGGACATTGAACTAAAGAATTGTCACATTCTAGTAAATTCTATTAAGTGGTGGCACCTATTGACGATCTATGATATTGCAGTCTAACATCATTAGACACAAATTCTTAAGATTTTAGAAGAGAAAGAAACTATTTTGTCAAGTTTTAAAACTACAGAATGTATATTTCTTGAGAAATATGGTATATCTGGAGTAGAAGTAGAGTGTGGTCACAGAATATGTATGGCACATCTTTCTGACATCTCAATTTTATTCAATATTTATATATGAAAACAAATTATATCATGACTTAGATGGCAACATTGGCCTGAATGTTCTATCTATGATGGAAACCTTTCACAAAGTGTCTATATTGCAAAGGTATTCATTGTTGCTTTGCCATTTGAGGTTCTTCAGTGGGAAACTTTTAGAAACATTGGGTCCAGTTCATTTTACTTGTGTGAAAGGTGAGAAAATGATGTTCAGTGCTGGGTGTAGGCTCAGACACAAGTGCGAAGAAGACAGAGTTCCAAAATCTTATTCAACATTCTTTCCTATTGAATTTACCACCGGATCCTCATTTATATAGTATAAACCCAATTAAAAGTAGAAGAAGTGTTAAATTTAGAGAATCACAAATGTGTGGTCAAAAAATTTTTGGGAAAATGTGAGAAGTTCCATAACTTCAGAGTTACTGAAAATTGGTAGCAATGCTAGAATAAAATATCCCATCTGAGAAATCTTTACAAGTTCTCAAATGACTGTGAAGGATATTAACAAGCACGTTTTTGAACCTGACAGTTTCTTTTTGCTGGAAATTTTAAAATTCAGTTCTCCTTGGAGGAGTTTTTCGTTGGGAATATGCCTTTAATTTTATCATGCCAAACAACAAATAAATCACCAGCATTAGTTTCATAACACAGTCATCATTCTGAAACACATCTATTCCATATGATGAAGAATATTCTGGGGCACCTGGGTGGCCCAGTCGGTTAAGCGCCTGACTTTGGCTCAGGTCATGATCTTGCGGTTCATGAGTTTGAGCCCCGGGTCCAGCTCTGTGCTGACAGCTCAGAGCCTGGAGCCTGAATCAGATTCTGTGTTTCCTTCTCTCTCTGCCCCTCCCTCATTCACGCTCTCTCTGTCTCTCTCAAAAAATAAACATTAAAAAGTTAAAAAAGAGAATACTCAAATTTAGGCCAAATTTTAAGTTCAAAGAATAGCTTTGAAATAAGACTGTGGGTGAGTCTATTATTTGATTTGTAGCTAGTTAGATCTCCAGGGTTTTTTTTTTTCTCATATATGCCTTTTGTATTCTACTTTTTTTTTTTTCAAAAAGCAAAGGGACTTAGGTAATAGACCACTTCAAAAATTCCAAGTGATTGCTCAAAATGAAATCAGACTGAGGTTGGCAAAGATAAGAACTGAAAACTTACAAGGATGCATTATTATTGCAAATAGCCAACGTGTCTCAAAAAAATTGCAAATTAGCTTGCTACCATATTGCTGAAGAGGCATGCCTTTAGCTTTTACTCAAAGTGGCTAGGTTAACATGGAAACTTCATTGTTGCACTTTACTAGTGTTTCAGATGTAGAGAGACTCCAGGGTTTGTTAATTCAGCAATTTAAGAATGCCATTAAATAAATACTCAGAGTCTTTCCTTTTGTTCTACCAACCTTGGTATCTCTGATAGGCCTCTAATGTTTGCAAAATGATTCTATCTGCAAACCATACATCCTCACAGATCAATGTCCAGGGGCAAAACAAGCACAAGAGCTGTCTCTCTCTCAGGTCCCTTTTTAAGAGCATAGAATCTTTCCCTACAAGGTACTCCAGCAGATTTCCATTCTTGTCTTATTACTTAGAATTGGGTCAGGTACCTCCTTCTGACTCAATTTCAAAACGGCAAGGGAAATAGAACTACTGTATTATGGTTGGTTGAAGGTAATCAAGATTTGCCCTCTGGGGCTGAGACTGGACAGGACTAATCTTCCCTGAGACTGAATACCGGTGCCAAATATGGGTTTTACAATAAGTAAAAGGGCTCAGTAAAAAAAGCAAGTGTCTGCTACACAGCACAGCATAGAGCAACAGAAGTCAATCTCCCCCAATGGGGAGAAACTTTTAGTATGGCAGGTACCGTGCTAAAATAGAATGTATAAGTGAAAGATACACTTAGAGGAACAAAAGAAAAGGAAAAAAAAATCAATGTTTTCCTCTATCTCTTCTGCTATTTGGGAATTTAATCTCTGACTTTATTTTTTTTTAATGTATTTATTTTTGAGAAAGAGAGAGAGAGACAGAGAGAGAGAAAGGGAACAAGAGGGTGAGGGGCAGAGAGAGAGGAGACAGAGAATCCCAAGCAGAGCCTGATGCGGGGCTCAAAACCCACAAACCACGACCTGAGCCAAAGTTCAAAGATCCTGAGATCACGACCTGAGCCAAAGTCAAGAGTCGGATGCTTAAGCAACTGAGCCACCCAGGTGCCCCTTAATCTCTGACTTCAGGTTGTCAAAAGCAAAAGCAGCCTAAGATCTTATGTCCACTTTCACAGCTAGTGCATACAAAAGTATCAGAAGGATTATGACTTGCCCTGAAGAATGCTGGGAGAGCAATCGTGTTTGGCTTAGCTGCCTCTTTCCGCTGCACAACTCCATGTGTTATTTGGGTTTACACATACACAAATTCATGACGGCTACATTTAGCGTTACTGTGTGCCTGATCCTAGGATTGAGGTACCCTGTGGGAGAAAAGGCACAGGTAGATGAGAAGGAAGCCATTTGTTCTCAGGAAGAATCATGAGCTCTTTAGGTTCTATGAATTCAATTTAAAAGTACTGTCAAATGAAGTAGATTATGAAGGTAACACAGTGGAAACTAATGTAGATAATTTTGCTCATATTGCATATTCTTATTATGCTCTACATTGCCCTTGAAAACTAGATGATAGGATTTTTTTTTTCTCAGACAAGATTAAAAGGGTCAAAGGGATATTATTTTAATAAATCACCAAGCCAGAATCACATGATAGTATCACTAGAAGAGTTCTTAATCTTCTCTTTGGAAACTTGAAAAACATTAAAGAAAAGGAAACTAAAAGAAAATTTTCTACTAGAAACTGGTTATAAACATTTCTTAGCATAAAATAAATAATGTACTTGGATAGCCTATCTAATAGTGAGTAATGTCCTAAAACCATGTTCAGCTAAGCCATATTTATACTAAAGAGAGCTCAGGCTTCCTTCAGATAATATGATTCTGATAATTATGCAATTCTATGAATTACTGAATGTGTGTTGTTCTCTTTGTTATTGAGTATATCAGAATTATATATATTTGTTAATTCAGCAAATATGCACTGAGTGCCTAATATGTTCCAGGCACTGTTCTGGGTACTTGAGATACGTTTGTGAACAAAATCAACAAAAGATCCAAACCCCGACGAGTTAACATTCTAGCAGGGATGATAAACATAATAAATTAATAAATGTACTATGATAGAAGGTGGTAAGTGCAATGGGGGAGAGAAAAGACGTGAGAGAAAATGTAAATTTGTGATAACTCATACACTAAATTGGTTAAATATTTTATCTCTGTGTTTTCCATGAAGAGCTTCTAATGTAAAATAACTGCAAAATAATATTTTTGTAATGTTTTTGCTTTTTCTTGGTTCTAATATCTTGCTTATTTCAGAACATTCAAAACATTAAAGAGAAAGAAAATAAAACCATCCATAATCCTACTGCTTATAGAAAACTACTAATATTTTAGAAAAATTCCTTGCTTTCCTATGCCTGTACTCTTCCCTTTTCCCTTCCTCCCTCCCTTCTTTCCTTCCATCTCTCCATCTAGATAGAATTAAAAATAAATATACAGATGAATAAGTTTTTTTCAATGTTTATTTATTTTTGAGAGACAGAGTGTGAGTAGGGAAGGGGCAGAGAGAGAGGGAGACACAAAGCTCAAAGCAGGCTCCAGGCTCTGAGCTGTCAGCACAGAGCCTGACGCGGGGCTCGAACCCACAAACTGTGATATCATGACCTGGGCCAAAGTCGGACGCCCAACCAACTGAGTCACCCAGGCACCCCAGATATATGTGTGTGTATGTGTGTATATATATATATATATGTGTGTGTGTGTGTGTGTGTGTGTGTATATATATATATACATATATATATATATTAAGGCTGTAGCATAGGTCTTCTATCCCTTACCTGAATTTTTGGAGCCAAAGTATGCTTAGGAATTGAGAATTGATTGGCTATAAAAAGATAATGAGGTATAAACTGTGTATTACATAATAGCCCTAGTGTGGTCTGGGGAAGGACCCTGCAATCAAATACGTTAATACTGAAATTTTTATTTTTACAATAAATAAGATGAATAAAGGCTATAAATAGCCTCATATAAATTCAGGTCATATTTTGCTATTAAATGCCTTACAAAATAGTTTTTGTTATTTGGAAATTCTTAGATTTCAGAATTGAAGATGAATTGTGAACCTAAGTAGGTTTTTTTAAGTGGTGATTTTTCTTTACTTACATAGTTAAGTTAAATTAACATTCTACTATGTTAAATTTTTGTAGATGATTTTAATAATGACAAAATGGCTCGTGATGTGTTTCTTAACTTATTTAACAATTCTCATACAGGTCTTTGATCATATCACTAACTCTTTAGATTCTTAGAAGAGGACTTGACTGGATCAAAGAGTAAGAGCATTATTAAAACACATGGTACATGGCATCAACTGCTTTCCAGAAAAGGTAAACTAATTTACATTCTCACTAGTAGTATACTAGTAGTATATGAAGGTTCCAGGCTTATTTTAGATGGAATAGAATATAAGTGCTTAATCAATATTTGTTAAATAAATGTGCTTTTAAAAATTTATTTTTTATTTATTAAAAAAATTTTTTTATGTTTTTATTTATTTTTGAGACAGAGGGAGACAGAGCATGAACAGCGGAGGGGCACAGAGAGAAGGAGACACAGAATCTGAAACAGGCTCCAGGCTCTGAGGTGTCAGCACAGAGCCCGACGCGGGGCTCAAACTCACCAGCCGTGAGATCACGACCTCACTGAGCCGACGTCGGACGCCCAACCGACTGAGCCACCCAGGCGCCCCTAAAAATTTATTAAAACTACTTATACATTACGATGTTAGCCAACTGTCCATCATATGAGATGTACATATATATTTCTGGTTTATGTTTACATATTTATGTTGTTTATATGATATTCACCTATATGTTACATGTAAATACCACATATGGTATTTATGGTGTTTGCCTACACGTTTTCCTAGTTTATAGTTACATATTTATGCTAGCTTTTATAAATCAAATATATTGGTTTCAGTTGTTTCTTCCATTATGCTAAATATTGCTTATAGGGTTTTATATATATATATATATATATATATGTATATATGTGTATATATATATATATACACACATATACATATATATATATACTTTTTTTACTGTTTAATCCTTCTAGAATGTGTTCTTTAGCTACAATGTATGTTTAAAATATTTTTATTTAGACATTCACATGGGTGATGTGTTTTCTGAGCTCCTGTATATGGGAGCTCGTGGTACAAGATTTTGTCAAGTACATCGGGTCACAATATTTTCTTTTCGCTATTTTATGAGGATCATCTCTCACTTTTGAGGGCTGGTGTCAGCCATGTAGAAGGTGAGGGAATATAGTCCTGACCCTCTAAGGGAAGGACCACATGGTTTAGCATTGCTGGCGTTGGGTCAGTATGAGGAGGTCCTCAATCAAGTACCATCTTCAAAAAACCAAAGACAGTAATTGTGAGTAGATGAAAAAGTGAAGGGGGGAAAAAGCAGCTTTTTTCTTAAGAAAGTTTGTGGAGAATAAAAGAAGAAAATCCAGTGATTTTGGTAAATGCCAGTATAGCAGAGCAAAGACAGCCACTTTCTGTTGTGGGCCCTCAGAGCTGACCTGATGTTAGCAAAGAACAGAGAAACTTCTTAGGCTGTGAACTGTGTGTTCAGGTTCAAAAACTCCAGAAAAGAACATGATGACTTTTGTTTCATAAAGAGCCATACAGATGGCATTTCACAGAAAAGTTTCCTGGTGGCTGGCCCTGTTGATGGTCACAATGTAGCTTGTAGTGGATGCTAATTTACCAGAGGACCTCAGTGCTTCAAAGACATTGGCACTTAAGTTGACTTCAGGCTGTAACGTTCCCAGGGTTTGCAATTAAGTGAAGCTGTTTTGTTTTGCTCATAGATGCATCAGATGATGGGTGTTCTTTGATGTTACCTTTCCTCCACCTCATCAATCAACCCTTCATCTCTTTGTCTGCCAACTCCTTACCCCTTACTTTACAAGCCTAGTAAAATCAGAAGGTTGTAAAGGGGGCAGATTAGATGAAAATGGGAGAAGAATTTCCTTTAAGCTTACTACACTCTGAGTTCTGCTTCTGATTCTAGCAATCTTCTGTCCACGAACATGCAAATGCCCCACCAGCGTGACTGTTTCTAACTTTTACAAGCTGCATACAACATCCTTAGGAATCAGTTTGGATATCTCTTATAAAGATTCTTAAAGGGGCGCTTGGGTGGCTCAGTTGACTGAGCATCTGACTCTTGGCTCAGGTCATGATCTCATGGTTCATGAGATTGAGCCCTGCGTGGGGGCTCTGTGCTGACAGCATAAAGTCTGCTTGGGATTCTTTCTCTCCCTCTCTCTGTTCATCCCCCTCACAAAATAAATAAACTTTTTCAAAATAAGTTCCTTCTCTCAAAATAAATAAACTTTTTTCAAAAATCTGAAATGAAATGCACCAGGTAGCATGTTTATTGGTACAAAAGAACTTCCAGAAAAGTTATCAGAAGAAAAAAAATATTTTTATCAGAAGCTCTTTGTCTTTCTCTGAAAATAAATAAACTTTTTTCAAAAATCTGAAATGAAATGCACCAGGTGGCATGTTTACTGGTACAAAAGAACTTTTGGAAAGCTATCAAAAGAAAGAAAAATATTTTTATCAGAAGCTTAGTTCTTCTTTCATTATTACATTTCTGTTAGAATATTTTAATTGTCTATTTTGTGTTACACTTAAGAAATATATGCATTATTTAATATCTATAAATTGTATATAAGTTGTTTTGACAGATTAATTATAAAGGAAAGATATTTGGATGTTATGCTTTTTACCACTGATTTCCTCTTACTTAAACAAATAGCTTCAGGTGTATCTTTGGAGTACTTATGCTTCTAATTTTTGAAATAACCTCATTAAGAACTTGGATACATATTGTGTTGAAACTAATCAACGATCTAATTGTCTTTTGGAATTGGAGGTGTCTTGCAGACATTACTATCACGAATGTGCCCGAAGCTGCTTTACTCTGGAATATTGTCAGATCTCCAAAATTCCTCTATGTAAGGTGGCATATGTAAGTTTGGCTTCATTGAGGGTGCCTACAAACTAGAAAATTACATAAAAAGCTGTAGTTCTGCTAGATTGGTAACTCTATATCCACATCTGTGATTTAGTTTCTCCTTCCATGAGATGATTTGTTTTTCTAAGGGATATAAACACGAAAACCTGAAATCTGAGTTTTACTTGAATTTCTTCTGAACTGCAAGATAGAATAAAAAATTATAAAAAGGATTTTGTGCAATGGCCAAAATGTAAAATGCTGTTAGGTTTCAAAAATAAAACATTTCTTAATCAAGTAATCTTTGGCTTGAACTTTGACCTATATATTATAACAGTAATAAAACCTTCAGATTTTCAAAACTGGAACATAAACTCTCAGGGA
This sequence comes from Panthera uncia, assembly GCF_023721935.1. Lineage (NCBI taxonomy): Eukaryota > Metazoa > Chordata > Mammalia > Carnivora > Felidae > Panthera > Panthera uncia. The sequence continues at coordinate 99,669,592 of NC_064811.1, forward strand.
GGCAGGCTCCTTGCATTGTATCATTGTTACACTCTAACCCTAGATATGATAAAACTTACATGTATTTTTAAAAGTACAAATATATATTACTAAGAAATAAGGTATTTATAATTGCCTTATAATGTTATTAGGAATTACAGAGTAATTTATATAAAATTTAATATAATTTCAGTGTATTATTTATATACATTCAGTATGTTATTTACATTGATACCTGAAAGGTGAGTGAAAAAGTAAATGAAAAATAAAAGTATAATGTAAAAAAAAAATGGCAAGTGCTACTCCATTAATGTTTTCTTATATGTCGTGTTGTCCAGGATTGGTTGGTATCCCTCCATCGTTCCTTTGTAAACCAATTGATTTTTTTAGCTTGAAAACTTGTAGCAGAATTATTTTTAAATTCATGATTATTATATTATCTTTGTAATACAGTTTTTTTTTTTCAGAATGTGTCCAGATATTCTGCTTCATTCTTTCTGGATCAGGATGAGCCCTTTTGATTTGCATGCTTTGATCTATTTTCAGTCACGTTCAGCTTGAACAAAATTCAAAATTGTTACTCCTTGTTGGAATACATATTCCCTTGTCTCTGTCTCCTTCTATTTGGCATATGACACCCATTCACCCATATATAATATCACAACCCTTCCTGTGTGTGGTCTTATCTTTTAATAAACATAAAATATCTAAATTTAGTAAAGAATTTAGAATTTTATGCCTCTTTCTTGCAGAGATCAATCTTGACTGGCATCTGATTTTTGTGTGAATTCTATGTATGTTCTCCTTACCAACACAACTTAAAATCTTTACATGTTGGGAGAAATTCACAGTGTAAGTTTTGCAATTTGCAATTTCACGTGAAGAGATATGAGAGGTGTCCTACAGTAAAGGCTGAGTTGGATGAAACACATCTTACACTCACGGGGATGGAATCCTTTCCTGTACAGCTCCTATTTCCCTTCCAACAAGCACATTTTAGGAATGTTATTCAAGAGAGATCTCTTTAAACATCACAATAAGCAGAAGGAAGTTAATGTATACTGAATACCACCCAGGGCCAAACATTATATATTTGATATGAATTAATTTTTATAAAAATCTTCTGAGATTGTTTTCTTACTGTCCTTTTTCAGTTACAGAAACTGAGGTTCACTGACTTACACACACTTGTTCGTGTTCACACCTGGTGCAACCAGGAGCAGAATCTGTACCTGACTCCAAATCCATGCTCTTTCTACAAAATTTTGCTATACCCATTCATTATACTCTTTTTGCTAAAAGTGGATCTCCTGAAGGATTTAGAATAAAATCTCTTAAACTACCTTGGCTACTTCTATCGGCAAAAAACAAAAAAACAAATGAAAAACAAATCACAAAAACTTATTTTTACCTGATTATTTTTTTCATCTTACTGGAAATCAACTTAACACACGCTGTCTCCCCAGTTGGTAGAGGAGTGAAGGAGATAGATCCTAAATTATTTGGTGATGAAGCAGGAAAGAATGTCCAAAGGAAAATTAAAAGTTTGCCAAATAATATTAGTAATAATTTTCTTTAGGGAAACATGATAAAACTGGAAAAAAAATTAAATTAATTTATGCCAGAACATTGGCTCTCCACTTCATTGAATCTAAAAAAAAAATCCATTTTAACTTATAAATTTTCTTAATAATTAATCTACATTCTGGGATTAACTTTTAATGTCTTATGAGAAAGGTGGATTTCTGTCATACCGCTAGAGCCATATCGAACTAATAATACTATAAAAATAAATCAAAGGCTAGTTGTCCTTTTGGAGAAAATTATTCTAGATTTTGCCAATTATTAAAATAATACATTTTTGTAAGCAAATTTTAAAAATTTGCTAGAGCACTTGAATATTATAATATTTTGCTTAATATAAATTGCTAAATTCTGACTCTTTCTTCTGTGCTTTCTATAAAAGGATGACACTTCCAAAGATGTTGAAAGGCTGAAATATATGTTGAAAATTAAAAGGAGCTTCACTCTCCCTGGCTTCAGTCCATCCTCCCTACAACTGCTAGAATAATTTTCCTTAGACAATAGAAAGAATAGAAAGTGCCTCTATTTCTTTTACATCACCCATCACTGCACACACATTTTTATGCAAACAAAACATGTTTCTAGTGAGTGACATTGACAAATAATAACATTCAAAATAGATATTTGATCAAGATGAGACTTAGGATATGTGTAGAATTGAATGTACTAACTCAGATGATTTTGAAGCCATCAGCAATTTTACCTTAACTTCTCATTGAGGAGCTACCCTGTATCTCAATTAACATTCTGTTACAGAACAATCTGAAGTTTATAATGTTAGAGTTTAACTTTGCTGGGGGAAAACAAAACAAAACATCATCCCACTGAGATGTTAAAGCAGAATTCATTTGATATAGTTCCTACACAAAGGAATTCTATTTCCTATCATTTATTTATTAATACCTATGAAAATGTAAATTAACAGTTATATGCAAATTAGCACTTCAAAAAAAGAAATAGGAAAGTTAGACATGGGCTTTGGTGGTTTTACTTCATTGGAACTTCTCCCAAGTTTGCCTCATTAAAATATCTTCTTGAAGGGCTTTTCGGATTTAGGAGAAAATTCAAATGAAGAAGTATGTTTTATTTTTCATTGTGGTATTTCCACTTTAAAAGATATTAAAATGTATTGCACCATGATCCAAGATAATATTTTGTAAGACTGGCAAGCATGACATTTAAATTAACCCATCTGATTATATTATTATAAGGTTGACTTTCCATTTTTAAAGATATAAAAAATGTGTGTGCATAACGTATATTTATTTCTCACAATATACTTGACGGTTACTTTCTGACCTTCAACTCTCACACTTGCAATTAATTAAGATTCTTTTCTTTCAAACTCAAGAAACTCTGACTTAACAAATTGATTGGAGAGACACTGGGTTACTCACATCAAAGTGAGTAGAACATGATCTACAATGTGTTGTAAAACATGACCAATTCTAAGGTGCCAGGTAATGACCACAGCCTCCCCAGGACTACGCTGGCTTAAAGTTCAAATTCCAGCAATGGAGTGTCCACATAGCCTGGTTTGGATCACATGGTTGCCTCTTACCTAGGAGAGGGCAGGGCACTTTATGTCAAACCGGTTCCGGTGGGGGAAAGATAACTCTCCTAAAGGATACTGAGGTGCTATTCCAACAAACAAACAAACAAACAAACAAACAAACAAAGATGGAGTGGGCATTTGGAAACCAAGAAACAAACAAGTCTCCCAAGTTCATTTTTCTTTTACTTCAGCATTGCGAGATCTGCCTGCAAAGTAGTCTCTGAATAGAGGGGGTCTCATTCTTATTCTTGCCCTCTGTGTGTGTGTCTGTGGTTGACTAATGTGGGTCATCATCCTTTGGCTGTAGATATGAGAGAGGGAAGCCGTGAGGTTCTCCCATGGATGTGCAAATGAAATCACCAGTCCATCTAAGCACACCCCTGCCAGTCAAGAGCAGACTCAGGAAAATCAGTTAATAAGATGGATTCTCCCAGCAAATTAATTCTCAGTAATAAGCACATGAGGAAGCCCTAAGGGTTGGGTTTAGTTTACCAAACAGTATTTCCTGAGTCTCATAAATTGCGCTCTTCCTTCTGATGTTGGAATGGAATAAAGTCAAAGGAGAGTAGAGAGAAATTATTTTAACTTTCTGTGCAGTACACAAATTAGTGAGACTCACATGCTCCCATGAACATTAAAAGTCCCGTCGTATTACTCAGCAGTTACTGGCAAATTATTTGGTTCTAGATTTCAACATTATCACTTCCTGCAGGAGTTTAGGATAGAGTTTGTCAGTATTCTTGGCAATATATTATGCACACAGGGATTTGAGGCAAAATGGAAAAAAAATTAGCTTTATTATGCAAAATTTCCCATTGAATAAATCTACTCAGACATAAATGGAGAAACTAGAGGCCTAAACTGTTGCCTGTAAGGTAGAGAGGTAGAGGCAGGGTGTGTGTGTGTGTGTGTGTGTGTGTGTATGTGTGTGTGTGTGTGTGTGTTATATGTGGGTGTGTGCATAGTGCGTGCTGGTAGAAGTTTCCTTTTCTATAGAATCACAAATGCTTGGAGTCCCCCAGAACACCTTTCTTCCTTGGACCAAAGACTGATGAGCACAAAGAGGTAGATAGGTAAAATGGTGATGAAGCAAGAAAAAATATTTCTAAAATTATTAAAAGTAGGGATTATAGAAAATATTTTCCTTTCTTTCAAGCTGTATAATTGGAGATTAAGCAATTTTGAGGCAGGGAAGGAAGATCATAGTGTAGCTGCAACAGCAACGCAAATGATTCTGTATCACCTTCGGATCTAATATTATTGGGGTCCCCGGGAAGATGGGTAGAAAAATGGCAAAAAGGAAAAGGGGGCAAAGGGGCTCTCAAATTGAGGAGAATAAAAGCTGCTAAATGACTCTGCCTCTCCCCACCCCCAAATATGTATTCAACCAAAAATAGTGCACAGAGGCAAAAGCAGTGTGAGATGTTTTGTGCTGCCTAGACATTTTTGAAAATAAGCCTGTATTCATATAATAATTGTTGTGCTCACTTAGGCAGTATATATACTAAGATTAGAATGATACAGAGAAGGACAGCCTGGGTGGCTCAGTCAACTGAGCATCTGATTTCAGATCAGGTCATGATTTTGCAGTTCCTGGGTTCCAGCCCTACATAGGGCTCTGTGCTGACAGCTCAGAGCCTGCAGCCTGCTTCAGATTCTGTGTCTCCCTCTCCCTCCCCTCCCCCACTTGCTGTCTCTTTCTGTCTCTCAAAAAAAGGAATAAACATTGAAAAAATTAATTAAAAATACTGTTAAATTGAATTATTGAGTTGGGAGGTCATAGGTCTTTTAGATTTGATTTCACTAGTGACTGAGCTATGTTATGGGGCACATGGATAACTCAGTTGGTTAAGCATCTGACTTTTGATTTCAGCTCAGGTCATAATCTCACAGTTTGTGAGATTGAGCCCTGGGTTGGGCTCCGCACTGACAATGTGGAACCTGCCTGGGATTCTCTTTCTCCCTCTTTTGCTGCCCTTCCCTGCTCTCAAAATAAACAAACATTAAAAAATGTATTGGTACATGAAAGCAACCATTCAGGCCCATACTTGTACCACGTAATGCACTTTATTTTATTTTAATGTTTATTTATTTTTGACAGAGAGAGACTGGGAGAGACAGAGTGTGATCAGAGGAGGGGTACACAGAGAAAGAGGGAGACACAGAATCTGAAGCAGGTTCCAGACTCTGAGCTGTCAGCACAGAGTCCAGCATGGGGCTCAAACCCATGAACTGTGAGATCGTGACCTGAGCCGAAGCCAGATACTTACCTTATTGAGCCACCCAGGTGCCCCTCATGTCACTTTAACATTAAGTGTATATTTTTCTTTTCCCATGTAGTTGCCTAAACGAGATACTTCTCTTATTTATTTATTTATTTATTTATTTATTTATTTATTTATTTATTTATTTTTGAGAGAGAGAGAGCAAGCAGGAGAGGGGCAGAGACAGAGGGAGACAGAATCCCAAGCAGGCTCCACACTGTCAGCACCATAGCCCGAAAGGGGCTTGAACCCACGAACCGTGAGATCATGACCTGAGCCAAAACCAAGAGTTGGATGCTCAACCAACTGAGCCACCCAGGCACCCCAAAATGAGATATTTCTCTTAACTCCAGGGGTAACTTACTAAATTCTATACGATATACAGTATTTTCCTTATTAAAATACTTTCTCCTAACAAGTATGTTCTTGTAGTGCAATTTTGTGAAAACCCGAAAGAACTGTAAAAACAAGGAGAACTTGCTGGGGTAACCTAGAAAACAGAATTACAGCATGCACAGAACTGGGTGGCCCTGGCCCACAATTTTGAATCCTGGCTCTGCCATTTCCTTGCCTTGAGACTTTGCAGAAATGACTGAATCTCTCTGTGCCCTAGATTAATTATCTGTAACAAGGCAGTAATTATACCTCTCTTGCTAGGTGATGGAGCTCAGTAAATAAACTAAAGAAAATCATGTGGAACTCTGTCCATAATTAATAATATTAGCAAGTTAGTCTGAAATGTCCTTTTTGTTGAAAAGAAAACGAGGTAAAACTCTATGCTAGTAGCAACAGAGGCTGGCCTAACTCCCAGACCTAACCAGACCCCAAGGAAGGTTTTCTTTTGACTTCACATCACAATCAGGACAAAGTGAAGGTGATACCTTCAAGATCAAATTCTCCACGATCATCAAAAACTTAAAATGCGCCCTAGTTGTACATTTCCTAGATAAAAGAGACTGTGTGGTAGGACTTCTTCCCCTCAGCTATTCCTCACCCAATTTCCACAAATTGTGTTGTGATAATGAAGCAAGTGCCACAGCTGAGGATGACCTTTATTATGGGCTGAGACAGAAGTCCCCAAACAAACGGTTTGGGGAGAAGGACCCAGGAGGGACTGGCTGGCTCTCGGGCCACGGCCAAGGCTGTAGACATCTGTCTTCTTGGAAGCGCAGGTGTATTCAGAGCAAGGGGTCCCCTTCTCACATTTGCAGTCACCCACTGGGAATTCAAATTAAATTAGGTCTCACTTAAATTGGAGTGTTTCCCATTACATTAGCATTGGTGCCATCTTGCCAATGTTTGCCAATTTGCTAATTAATAATAGGAAGACTTCAGTAATAGTAATGGGATGGTTAAGTCTTGTTTTATTGCTGTTGGAATGACCTAGAATGAGTCCATCAAAGGGTACTTCTTGTATGTGTGTTCCATTCTTATTCTGACAGGCACATCTCAGTTGGTAAACTTAATCCACCACTAAAAGTTGTTACTGCAATGACTTTTCCACTAATCCGAGGAAACAGAAATTAAAAAAAAAAAAATGTGTTTCCATGAAACTGACTTGTAAACTCCATTGTTTTCCTGATTCACTTATGCTGAAGTATTGCTCAAGAATGGTTTGTCTCTTTAATAAGGAGCAGCGAAAACAAAAACAAAGCTTCAGAGAATTAACGTAAGAGAAGGATAGTTCTTTCTCAGGAATTGTGGTTTGAGTAGCTGGACTCAGGCTGAAAGTAGTTAACTTTCTAAAGCTCTTTCACTTCTCCATTACACGAAGTTTCAAGTATATTCAGAAACTGAAAAAGAAAAGCATCTGAGCTGGAATTAAGTAGTATAACTTCGGGAAGTCGGAGCTAGATAGTTTCGGCAGTATCTTGGATTGTTTTATGTGACTTCAGGTTCAGCAGATGCTCCCGGTTTTCTTTAGGTACGTCTAGGATCACAGATATCTGTGGATCTCACGCTCCTGTTATACATCTCACAAAGAGGATCTCCGGTTGGTCGTAGCAAAACCCTTATTAAATGGATGAACGGAATACTTTTAAATCTGCTTAGTCTTTAGACATCTGTCATGCCACTGTACAATTTAATTGCCACACAATTCGGATACATTCATTTTCCATTTTAATAGGTTTGAGAAGTCAGACATGTTTTTCATCGATAATTACTCAAATCCACAGGAAGAAAAAACAGATTTAACTACAAATCCACGTATCTCCGAACTACTACTGGACGTGCATATGAACACAGCCAATACCATCATCATCACAGTAGGGTTTTCTTTCATAATCTAGTCCACCTAGAAATGAAGTAGGCTCACAATTTCCCATCATCTTAAAGGAACGATCTGTTTAAAGAACAGTTTCAAGTTTATATGTTATTCAGATTGAACCATTCACTGAGTTTCAGGAAGTATATACACCTCTTCAGTCCTATTGACAAATTCACTGAGGCCAACAAGGATGAACACAGTATCTAATCAAACAGGCTAAAGAACCAAGCCCCTATACAACTAACGGGAGCAATGTTACAAACTTACCCCTGCAGATGCTTTTCCCCCAGGGAATACATATTTCAATCAACATATAACACCACTGCACCAAAAGTGGAGTCGCTGAAATTGGGAAATCACCTCTGCAAAATCTGACAGCGATATGCTGAAGGGAGTTTCAAAGAAGGGCGCATAATCTGTCTGCTCAATCTCATGCCGAGGAAACTGGAAGTTGTGTTTGGTTGTGTCACACTGGCTTCTCAGACTTGGTCAGGATCTTAGCTGTCACAAGTCTTTTCCTCTATCCATGCCACAGGGAGACACTGCCAGGCACAAATAATGGAGTAGATGGTACGCAGTTGTGCAGACGCAAGCCACAGGAAAAAGAGAAATGAGGGCCCTCCGCCAAGCTCTCCCTCTGCCCGTACGCTCTGCACGTGTGTGTGCTTCTACTGATTGACTTTCTTTTCTGAGGAGAAGCCTATGAAAGACAGCAGGAAAATGTTTCAGATTAAAAACTGAAAATTCATTTCTTTTCTTCTGGCTTAAGGCTAACATAAACATTGAGGCTGGCAGGAAAAAAAAAAAAGAGAGAGATTTTATTCATGAGTTCCCATCAGTTTACACGGAGAAATCAAGGGGCGGGAAATGGAGGGCTATTATTTTAAGCACTGACATATGCTTACCACTTTGTGAAATCAGCTGTGGCCTAGTTCTACTCACGCCTGAAGAGGAATAGTCCGTACTACTTCGTATCCTTGCTGGCATTTTGGTGGCTCAGGCATTTGCTTGTGAAAGTAAGTCATATATGATACTATGGGGTTCAGTACGTAGCCCACAGAATGACAGCTGTCACCTAAACTACTTTAAGTGTGGTAAAGGGTATGTTATTGTCAAAGCAATAGAAAAGATCACAGTTCTTAAGATATGTTAATGGCCCATGAAGACCAATATGAAAAACACAGTATATTTTAGTAGGACTACAGGAAAGCACTATAGGGAAGACAAAATCAAAGATCTCCTCATGGCAACAGAAAAAATATATGTAACTTTTAAAATATAAAAAAATAAAGTATATACAATTATATAAATTTCAAGAAATAAAGTGTTTTCCTATTCATGATAACAATTTTGAATATATTGAATGTTTTATTTTTGCTGGCCTGCATTTGGTATTTCAAACAAACAAACGTTTAAATGGACTCACTAACAGTTTCCTTTCCAGGTTTAAAAAATATTCTTCTAAGCATGGCGGCCATTACATTAAAAAGGTATCCAATATGTTAAGAACATAAATTTGGACCCAGAAGCATAGTCCACAGATCTAAAACAATCTAAAGTTTAGATTTAATACATTAATGATATCTTAAAACATTAAGAAAAATTAATTCTTCTGTAGTTTTTACAGCACTCTTGTGAAATAGGTACAGAGACAAGGGTCATTATCTCCATGTTTTAGATGGAGACAGGTTGTGACCCACGAGATAATCCATGGCAGAATGGAAATCTGAACAAAAGCAAAAACAGGTCTTCAGTTCCTTGAAGAGAAGGCAGAGTGTCCCCATATAGTGAATGTGGAAGAGACTTCTGTCATCAGACTTGGCTCCACAGTTCTGATGGCAGGGCAAGAGAAATGGCACAAGGGAATCATGGGTTCTCACAGTGCTAGACAGTCTGCTTTGCCTTATTCGTTGGTAAAGAATTCTACTCACTAATGTGTGGCTTATTATCTATTAATGGTATGTGTTACACTCCATGCTTTTATGTTCACAAGAGTGCATGTTAAATAGCATGATGCTGAAGTGATCTGAATAGAACCCAGAGATCTTGGTGGCAGAGGCCATGTCTGACTCTACATCAAGGATTAGCTGAATCTGAAGTCCCCTGAGAGGAGAGGGTGCACCAGTGCAGCAGAAAGGTTAAAAGGATTGAGGGGACTTTGCTTTCTCTTTCTCTCTTTCTCTCTCTTTTGAAGACACAAAACTTAATTTCATAGAAATTTTGTAACTCTTACATTCTCAGTGCGAACTGAGCTGTAACCCACTGCCCCATGCAGAAGTGGGCCAGTCTTGGGAGCAGGGAGGAAGGGAGATGGTGGGTAGTGGCCAGAGCTCAGGCCCTAGGAGCCCTGTTCTTCCTCACTGCTGAGGGTTAGGGATGCCACCCTCTTCCCCTGTCCCCCTCTGGGATCCAGGAAGGAGAGCAGATGGAATCTTGGGCCTGGGACCTCTCCCCCACACTCCTGTCCCTTCAGGTTGGAGGGGAACTAAGGAATCTGGGGAGAGAAGGGGACAGAGAAGGCAAAGATATCAATCAAGAAAGAGGAGGATCATGCCCACTCACCTCTTAGAATGTGGGTGCTTATGCATCAACAGTAAGGAAACCTAGGGAAGTAAACATTCTTCCCTAGGAAGAATGGAATGCAATATGGGATATAAACCTCGCTTCCCTACAGAATTTTATCTTCCATTTAAGAGGTATATTGCAATACCTAGTGGAATTGTGACTAGTCTAGCCTTATTGTATGCATTTTTCTCATCTAGGTTCTATCTACCTACCTATATCTATATATAATGTTAACTAGAATGTTTAGTCTTTGCTTATAAATCAGTGTCTGCATAGGAATATATCTACCACCTGCATTTTCATATGTTCCTGTACATATAAATATACATTTACACTTTATTTAATATTCCCTTAGCAAAATCACTTAGTTTACCAATAAGCTGAACTTTATAGCATTATAAAGTGAGGACACCTTATAATTTCTTCTGCAATTCTTCTCTGAAACTCCAGAAATGAAATAGGCATAAAACTATCTGTCTCTAATTGATTAATACTCTTTATTAACTCCTGGTAAGATAATTATGAAAGTAATATATTTAAATTTTTTTTCACATTTATTCATTTTTGAGAGAGAGAGAGAGAGAGAGAGAGAGCGAGCATGGGTGGGGGAGGGGCAGAGAGAGAGGGAGACACAGAATCTGAAGCAGGCTCCAGGCTCTGAGCTGTCAGCACAGAGCCCGACGTGGGGCTCGAACTCACCAGCCATGAGATCACAACCTGAGCTGAAGTCAGACACTTAACTGACTGAGCCACCCAGGTGCCCCAAGTAAGTAATATATTTTATAAAAGAAAAATATTATTTTACCCATCTGTAGTGAAAACCACCCAATGTAGCCTCTAAGTTTCTTCTGTTTCTTACATCTCTGAAGTAGCTTTTACTGTTTACACTGGTTCCTGTATCTCCTCATATCACCAGGTACTAAAAAAAAATCCAACTAATCCAGCCGTCTTACCAATGTAAAATTACCAGTAATGGTTAGATACAAAGACAGTTATAAAAAGACACAAAATGAGAAAGATTCTGGCTTTCAGGACAGGGCCTTAGAATTTATTTAAATAGGGGTGCCTGGGTAGCTCAGTCAGTTAAGCTTAGGTCTTGATCACAGGTTCATGAGTTCAAGTGCTGTGCTGGGCTCCCTGATGATAGCACGAAGCCTGCTTGGGATTCTCTCTCTCTCCCTCTTTCTCTGACTCTACTCTGCTTGCCTGTGCATGCGTGTCTGCTCTATTTCTCAATAAATAAATAAATATTTTAAAATGAATTTATTTAAATAAAATATATGAAAACGACAACACTACTATATTTTAATGTATAGCCAGGGGTTGTCCATATTGCTCAGTGGTTACAATGTGGGCTTGGGAGCTAGACTGCTCGGGCTTGTCTATGTTGTAGGCAATAACCAGCTATGTGGATTTGGACAAGTGACATTATGTCTCTGGTCCTCAGTTTCCACAATTATAAAACAGGAGCAACAGTGGTACTCATTTCATAGGGTCGCTACAAGGTTTTGAGCAATCCTGTGCCAGACACAGGATTAGTGATATGGGTTGAATTGTGTCCCCCCAAGAGATATGTGTAAGTCTTAACCCCTGGTACCTGTGAATGTGACCTTTTTTGGAAACAGGATTTTTCATACAGAATCAGGTTAATATGAGATTATACTGGATTAGCCTAATCCAACATGACTGGAGTCCTTACAAGAAGATGAAAATTTGGACACAGACACAGATAAGAGGGAAGACAGCCATGTGAAGAGCAAGGCAGAGATTGGTGTTCTGCTACCACGAGCCAAGTACATTCTGGGGCTACTAGAAGCAGGAAAAGGCAAGAAAAGAGCCTGCCCTAGAGGATCTGGAGGGGGCATGACCCCAACACCGGGATTTCAGACTTCTAGCCTCCAGAGTGTGAGAGTATAAATTTCTGCCATTTTTAAGCCACCTAGTTTTTGCTCCTTGGTTATGGTAGCCCTAGGAAACGAATTCAGTAAGTGTTCAGTTAACGAGTTATTATTAGACGTTAGTAAAGGCCAATTATAATAGTTGGACTTTGATCTTCTGTATTGTAAAGAAATAATTATGTTTTCTCACAACACAGTCTCACATGCCTACATTTCATGTCTTTCCAAATATGTAAGAATTGAGCTCTAGCTCATTAGACAAAGTTCAACTCTGCACCATATGAAAAATTTGGAAGGTTACAGAAGTGACTGGCAGGCAAAATAGTTAGAAAACATAGCCTTTTTGACATTTCACAAGGAAGAAACAAAACATGTTTTCAAAGTTATACTAACTCAACTATGTCATAATTGTTCTAGAAACATGGAAGTCATTTTGCATCCCATTCTGATAACAGATGAAATGAAATTAAAATGTTCTCTGTAAAATCACATTTCTTTTTTTTTTTTAATTTTTTTTTTTAACATTTATTTATTTTTGAGAGACAGAGAGAGATAGAGCATAAGCAGGGGAGGGGCAGAGAGAGAAGGAGACACAGAATATGAAGCAGGCTCCAGGCTCCAAGCTGTTGGCACAGAGCCTGATGAGGGGCTTGAACTCACAAACTGCGAGATCATGACCTGAGCCAAAGTCGGACGCTTAACCGACTGAGCCACCCAGGCACCCCTGTAAAATCGTGTTTCTAAACAGAAACTGTAGCCCCTTAACATCTGTGTACTTCAATATATTAAAATCTAGTGCTATGAAGAGAGAAAGCCAAGCAAGTCTTAAATGTCTTGAAAACCTTTATTTAAATCTTTAGTTTTTGAAAAAAGAATTTTCTTTTTCTGTGTGTGCATTCTTTTTTTTTTTTTTTTTTTAGAGAGAGAGAATGTGCATGTGCAAGTTGGAGAGAGGGGCAGAAGGAGGGAGAGAGAATCTTAAGCAGGCTCCACACTCAGCACAGAGCCTGATGCAGGGCTCAATCCTATGACCCTGGAATCGTGACCCAAAATCAAGAGTCGGGTGTTCAACTGACTGAGCCACCCAGGCACCCCAGAAGACTTAATTTTCAATGCGTCCCCAAAGCATTCTAAAATAACCAGAGACAGTAACTGAGAGCAACGATGGAAATTAGTTTACTCAAAGACTGTTCAATAGACTAATCCTTGGCCAGGAAGTCCTTCATTAGGTCTACACTTATAGAGGGACCTGCTGTGGTCCTCCTCTAGCCATCTCTCTCCCCGGCCTGAGTCTGCTTTCTTCTAGAACAAGCTGTTGGTACCCACATGCAGATCCCCAAATTTCCTGCCCAACCGACCCTATTTCTGCTTCTAGGCCTCATGTGGTCCTCTTTCCCAAGCCTGAAGTCAAGGGGTGCTGTTGTAGCATAATGAGGGGTATATGGATGAAGCTGGGATGTGCAAACGGGCTGTACTCAAATTCACACTCAAGACCCCTCCCACTGGAAAGGTGGGAAGAGAAGGGGATGGGCCATGGCTCAGGTGTTCCTGTGCCACTGTTTCCTGGAACAGAACTGGTTGGAATATGAGCATTTTAAATTTCACTCTGCCATTCCAGGTATATTTATCAGTAGGAGGATAGACTATAATAGCTTCTACGCTTGATTCATGACACTTAAATATTTAACATGAAGTATGCAGCTCTCCATGTATTCTTGCCTCAGGCCCTGGGAATGTTAAAGGAGGATCTAGTGGTGTCAGAGCAATTTAATCACTCATTACCCACTGTACCTTTGAAAAATCACAAGGCTACTGCTCTACAAACACTTCATGCATAGACATCAGAGCCGCTATTTCAGGTTAGATGATCTTAAGAGGAATAATTATAAGGAGCAAAATATAATGTGCTATATATATTGCGGTAAAAAAGTAAATTTGTCAGGAGTCACAGGAAATTAATAAAAAACTGAGAACTAGGGCAATGTACAAAGCACACATACAAATTAGTATTAATTTAAATACCATATTTCTGAAAGGATCATTTTCATTTAAATACAAGTAAATTACTTACATAGTTATTATATGAATAGAATTTATATGAGTTTTAAAAATACTTTCTGGGGTGCCTGGGTGGCTCAGTCGGGTTGAGTGTCCGACTTCGGCTCAGGTCATGATCTCAAAGTTTGTGAGTTTGAGCCCCGCATCAGGCTCTGTGCTGACAGCTTGGAGCCTGGAGCCTGCAGCCTGTTTCTGATTCTGTGTCTCCCTCTCTCTCTGCCCCTCCCCCGCTCATGCTCTGTCTGTCTGTCTCTCTCTCAAAAATAAATAAACATTAAAAAAATACTTTCTGTTTATAATTTATCAGGAACAGAACCTGATTTTCCACTCATTTCTCCTTCCATTGTTTGATTGTTGGTATTTATAGCCCAAAGAATAGGGTATATTGGCTAGCAGTATATTCCTGAATAGTGAAAGATAAACATATTAGCCATATAGTAAGACAATGAGTACTATTATTTTAAAAATCTGTATAATAAAAAGATTTCTAAACTCATATTTAATAATACCACAAAGCTACTTTTAAGAATTTTGAGCAACTGGGAGCACCTGGGTGGCTCGGCTGGTTGAGTGTCTGACTTTTGATTTCGGCTCAGGCCACAATCTCATGGTTCGTGGGATCAAGCCCCTGATTGGGCTCTGCGCCGAAAACTTGGGATTCTCTCTCTCCCTCTCTTTCTGCTGCCCCTCCCCAACTTGTGTGCACATGCTCTCTCTTTCTCTCTCTCTCTCTCTCAAAATAAATACACAAACATTTGAAAAAAGGAATCCTAGGGGCACCCTGGTGTCTTAATTGGTTAAGCATACAACTCTTGGTTTTGGCTCAGGTCATGATCTCACGGTTTGTGAGTCTGAGTCCTTGCATCAGGCTCTGCAATGACAGTGCAGATCCTGCTTGGGATTTTCTCTCTCCCTCTCTCTCTCTCTCTCTCTCTGTCCCTCCCCTCCTTGTGCTCTCTCTCTCTCTCAAAATAAATAAATAATATTTTTAAAAAAAAAGGAATTCTGAGAAATTGGGTTGGACTTACAAATCAAAAGGAGCTTTCCAATTAAATGAAATAAAAAATAAGAAGAATCACCACTGAAATTAAATAATGGCACACGAGATGTTTTTGTTCTTGTTTTTGTTTTTTGACAAGAGTGATTCCAGAGCTTTTGCCAATTTTTATGACCTGGCTTGAACTTTAAAATAGCATCAGCTTTGGAAGCTAGAAGAGGAGCAACAGAAATCAAAAACAGGTAGATTTCTGAGTAGGGAATTTCTTTCTATGGCCCGGCCCGTGATCAGCCCTCTTCTCTGCTACAGAGAAGCCACAGTTAGCTGCAGAGCTGTGTTGGTATGGAGAAAGAAAGGTTTCAAATGGCAACACATCCCATCAGTTTCTATCAGGGCTGCCCAAGCATTAACTCGTTGATAGCATTTATTATGTATTTAACCTTGCATTGTACTGTGTCTTTTATCTATGATATGCAAAATACCAAATGAGTAGCACAAATAACATATGTTACAAGTGCATAGGAAGAAAAGACTATTCATGGTTAGATTCTAGTCATATAATTATCCAAGTTAAAGCCCCCATTCTCACTTTATATCAATCATTTTAGAAAATTTTAATATAGTGAGAGGGGGGTTTTCAAGAGAACGATAGGATGTGATTCAAAGATAGGTTTTAAAGTTCTGTACATTTGGAATCTCATCTCAGGGCTGATTTTTACCAACTGCGTGATTTAGGCATGCTACTTAAATTCTCTAAGCCTCAGTTTCCTAATCTGTAAAATGGCATAATAACAAAACCTATTTTATGGCATATTGTGAAGATTTAAACAATGTTTTAAAAATACTCAGGTTGCAACATAACAGAGGTTTTTTTTTTCTTATTATAGTTTTATTTTTAATTTTTATTTTTAATTTTTTTTTAACGTTTATTTATTTTTGAGACAGAGAGAGACAGAGCATGAATGGGGGAGGGTCAGAGAGAGGGAGACACAGAATCTGAAACAGGCTCCAGGCTCTGAGCTGTCAGCACAGAGCCCGACGCGGGGCTTGAACTCACGGACCGCGAGATCATGACCTGAGCCAAAGTCAGCGGCTTAACCGACTGAGCCACCCAGGCACCCCTCTTATTATAGTTTTAAATCTATAGACTGTCACACAACATATTACACACCACAAATTTCATTATGTTTCTTCCCAAGTAGACAAAAATCTGTGGGTCTTGCACACTGACTATAATATTCTATTTTTGCATAATTTTATTTAGTTTCTGAAGGTCATGACAATTCATTTCTATTTTACATAATTATTAAGTTCTATTATATTAGTCCAAGAAGAATCTAGTAGTGATATATGAATGGCTTTATGATGTTACTGAATTCTCTATGCATAATTGTATTTTCTAGTGAT
This sequence comes from Panthera uncia, assembly GCF_023721935.1. Taxonomy (NCBI): domain Eukaryota; kingdom Metazoa; phylum Chordata; class Mammalia; order Carnivora; family Felidae; genus Panthera; species Panthera uncia. The sequence continues at coordinate 99,686,168 of NC_064811.1, forward strand.
TAAACTCCACCTCAGAGAGAAGATATCTTTAATATTCACTCTGGACCAATATAATATGAAGCGGAAAATTGTAATTGGGTGGCAGTTCAGCTATTATACAACAATGGGTTTCCAAAACACAGACATTATACAACAATCATTATGGTTAATAGTATGCCATTCTAATAAAAGCTCTCTGTTATGGCTGGAACCCAAGGACTTCATTAAAGCCAAGGGCTATATTCATAGTAAAAAGAAAAGAAAAACAAAGACCCACAGTTTTCTGATAAATAACTAGACATTTTATTATACAGCTCTCACTTTTTACCTTCTTTTTTTCTATAAGCCTTCTGTAAGCTATGGCATTTGCCATTCCTAGTGCTGCTGGGTACAGATGTCCAGGTTGTATAAAGCACAACTCCTTGTTGTAGGGGGCTACATTTGCAAAGACTGCCATGAAGAAGTCTTTGGACTGTGAAGTATACAACCTGGAAGACTGCATGTTATCCCTAGCTTTCTATTTCCACTCCATAATGGGCTCCTTATACTAAAAACCAGAGTTCTATGATCTCAGATCTGAACTAAATGAGATCAAGTTTCAAGTATGACCTGAAATTGGAATATGGCTCGTCTTCAGCTTTTGTGGATAGATTAAAATCTCTGGAAATTAACAACATAGAGTCACAAGTGTGTGTCACAGGAGATTTTTAAGCATGTAGCAGGCATGGCTGACTTTTGATGATATGTGATGAAAATAGAGGTAAGATTATGGTTATAGCACAGTTTATACAGCCCATTCCTAGATGGCCTCCTGAGACCATAGAGATAAGTAGTAGAAAGTATGGCAGATTCTGGAAAGAAGAGGAGAATGGTAAACCAAAGAAAAGTAAGATAAAAGAGTAGTTAGTTGTGAGTACTTTCTAGGTGCCTTTTTAGGTTTTTTCCAGTGTACTTAGAGGTGGGTGTTGTGGGCTACCTTGGCCTAAACTTGAAGTCTGACATTTAGTCACTAGGGAACACAGTTCTGAGTCTTTGTTTCCTCTGTCTGTCTGCCAGTGACATTTAAAACATCTGTCTAGCAAACTCAACCTGGAAGTGTGGATGTGCATCTGCCCTTTGTAGTGGAATCACAGAGTTTGTTGTTGTTGTTACAGTATAGCTCTACTTGAAGTTTTCATTTCTAACCCCAGATGGGATACTGACTCTGAGACTGGAATGGGAACAGAAGCCAGGACTGAGATTCATGCATTTCTGCATTTGAACATTTTCTTTTTCTGAAGGAGTTCAATTTAACCCCAGGTGCATCAAATTAGAGTTGTGTATGCAACACAACTTTAGAGAAGGCCCTCCCTGAGTACGAATGAATGTATGTTGAGTAAACATCCCGAAAAGACCCCATTAAAATGTAAACATGAAAGAATGCTCAATACAGCTGTGGTCTTACCATTTGCCTTGTGCTGCACATCTGGCGGAAACTGGTCAGGAGCATACCACTGATAGTCTGGCTGTGTGGAACAATACAACATTATTATAGCAATATGGACTTCAAACAAAACATAGAGGCGCATTAAAAATATAATTATACTATGTGGCTTTTATTATGCAGGCAACACAAAAGTAATTTCTGTCCAAACCTGTTGCCAATCACGCTCATCTCTCTTACCTCCGTCATCACTATTACCATCTCCCAACCCCCCTCTAAATCCACACTGTGCACTGTGCTGGCCAGAATTTCTCGTACTTTGGGGTTGTGTCATGGTGTCTTTTGTTTTTTTTTGGTGTTTGTTTTTTTTTTTGTTTTTTGGTTTTTTTTTTGAAGCAGATGTGTTTTGGATATCTGCAGAAGTATAAACACTTCTGTAAAACTTACTACAGCCCATAAACAAAACAAAGCAGTTTACCATCAATAAATACTATGTTTAAATCCCTCACACAGGAGGCAAAAGAAAGACCGAGAAAACAATCACAAGCTCAACATTTTCTGGTACAAGGAAGAAATCTAAGCCGTTAACTGTGGACATGGCTTGTAGAGGCTCAGGATGGTGAAGCAGGGCAGATCTTTCTCTTTGTAGTGTTCCTCCGCGGAAACTCTTCTCTAAATCACTCAGGTGGTTTAGACTAGAGAGGCAGTGAGAGAAAAGGGCAGACTTGGATTTGCCCTGTGGGATTTTCTTCTAGGTTTCACCAGTTAAGAACATCTAGATATTGAATATCAAGGAACATGTCAAACAAACTGCATTGAATAAATCATGAGCTATAGACCTGAATTTCAAGATTCCGTTCTAAGATGAGAGTCTCTGTATTGAACCACTTGGAACACAGCAATCTGAGGTTCACCTGCCCCTGAGGATGGTCTGTCTTCCTGCTGCCAATGCTCACCCCTGCCCCCCTCCTCCCCCAAGACACGGAGAATACAGACCTTTTGTTCTATTATTCAATTACCTCCAGAAAATAACTCCGGGAAATTTTCTCTAACAATGAGCCAACAGGGAGCATTTACAGGGCTGCCAGACCACTGAAAGTAGCCTTAAAGTTCAATTATCTGACAAGACACTAAGAAATGCTGCATTTAGTACAGTCTGACCCCACTTTACCCCCACTCAGACACCTAGACTCTTGGCTCCTTTTGGTCCACAAAAAAGCTAAAAGAGGAAATGAGATCACCTCTGTTTTTTATCTCCTCGTTTATTTTTAGATGTCTCAAATAACACGTAGGATAAGTGACGTGAGCCTCAGTTTTATATTCCAGGAGAGTTGCCAAAAGAAGGCAAATATACTGTAATTTTACAAACACTATCGCTTGTGTTTTAATTCAGGCTTAGAAATAAGCATAGAACACTAAATATTCTTTTTAAATGAACCCTGGGAGTTAAATTCTATTGTTATAGCAAGATCGTGTTTAACTGAATACTGTTTAACTGAATACAAGCCATTACATACATGACTCAGAATCTTTTTTCAAATACAGACCTTTATTTGGTGATAATTTTACAAGGTCTGGACCACTCCTCTTATAACTGATCAGGAAAGTTTGATGAGCTTTTAGACTAGGTGAATTTCTGCCTTCTTTCCATAAATGAATATTTGAAGACAATAGTCATTTTTACTTCTAGATGAGCTTGCCTGACTCATTGGCTTTATAAGTTAACCTTTCACAAGAATAATTCTACAATTTCCCAACCTGTAGGAGATAACTCCAAAGTACATTTCTGTCTCTTTCTGTTTCCCCCAATATTAATTTACTTCTACATTCTGAAAGCAAATTTAGGGAATTATACCTATGTTTGGGAATTCCAAGGAATGTTTCTGGTGAAGACTGAAAAGTAAGCAAGCAGGTAAAGAAAAAAGGAAATGGGGGTGGGTCACAGAAGTGACATGGGGCAACAACACAAAATGAAGCAAATTCTCAGCAGTGTGCTGTGTCACACCGGGGTCAACTAAAGGATGCTCATTAAATTCTGACATCCTTCTGCCACCCGAAGAGTCATTACCTCCTCCCTTGGGAAAAGGGCTTTGAGTTACACTCAAATACAAAACTATGGCAATCAAAAGAATCATGCTCTCCATACATGTTCTGCCAGGAAAATCCCAGGTAAAGGGATTCTCAAGATTCTTTGCATAATTAAAAACACAGCTAATAAAAACTAAGGAGGAGGGGAGCTGTCTGAACATTTCCAAAATGCAAAAAAATGTATAATGTTTTTTCCGGTATAAAGATTCTGTCTATGTAGCCAAAACACAAATTAGAGACGCATCCAGACCATGGGGGAGGGTGGGTGGAATACCGCTATGGAGAAAGGAAAGAAGGGTGCTTTGGTTCTGACTTATTCAGGTTGACTGTCCAAATCAATTCCACTCACAAATAATTGCTCCACTATTCGTTTCATTTTGCCTGGGTAGACACAGTCACAGAGAGCAACTTAAGTGGGTCACTTTTTCTTGGATGCTTTAGGAATATCCTTTTAATTGGAAAATGTCAAACCTCTGTGGCACAAATGTAGCAATGTCCACAGTAGTTCAACATAAGTTTATAACTGAAAAAGGCATCTCTCAGACTTGCTATATTCACTTTGCTTTTCTTTATAGACAAAAATGTCCTCTTGGAAGAGTCAGGCATTTCATTTAAAAGGACCCGTATAAAATGTTATATGTTCTTTCAAAGAATTACAGCTTAACTTGATACATTTCAGTTAATTCATTCATATCTATGTGTGGTCTGTGGGTCCAGCGTCCCCAAAAGATGATTATAGTGTAATTGACCACTGTAACTGTAACATAGAGGCTGGGATTAAAAGAGGCTCTTTCTGTGGAGAATATTACATGCTCAGATTACAGAGACAGACATGATTTCTTTTTTTTTTTTAATGTTTATTTATTTTTGAGAGAGACAGGGCATGAGCGGGGGAGGGCAGAGAGAGAGAGAGGGAGACACAGAATCCAAAACAGGCTCCAGGCTCTGAGCTGTCAGCACAGAGCCTGACGTGGGGCTCAAACTCACAAACCGTGAGATCATGACCTGAGCAGAAGTCGGACGCTCAGCCGACTGAGCCACCCAGGTGCCCCTGAAACAGACATAATTTTTACCAAAAAAAAAAAAAAAAAAAAAAAAAAAAAAAAAAAAAAAAAAAAAAATACCAGCACTTATTAGATAATATAAGCACTTGTATGTTGAAATGCAAGCTGTTACTTACTGGGTGCTTATGTAGATCTTGTGCAGTCCCAGGGTCTGCCAGTGTGCATGGATCCCGCAGATGGAAATTCAAGCCACAGTTACAGATTGGGAAATACATCTGAGGAGGATAATATTGTCCGTTCACTGGAAGTGGGTAGAACTGGGGAGCCACATTGACACTTCACTGATACTTGCTTCGTACAACCACAGGTTTGGCTTAAATCTTAAGGTTTAGTCTAACTCTTGCATAATCCTAACTTGACATAGTAGATGTATCAATGTAGACTCTGGACTGATATAGATAAGGCTCGTGGGTCAAATTTCACTTAGGGTGAAACTCTAATTAGCTTTTCATTTTGAAGAAGTTGGAAACACTTGAAAAGAATAGAGTTAACATGATGTTTTTGAGTTATCTTCAGAGAGGATCCTTGCTTAAGAAGAATCAGCGAGGAAGCCATAAAACAAGTGTTCTTAAATTGTAGCCAGAGATTCCTACAGCATAACTAAAGTCCAGAGAGGAAATCAAGTATTAAGAGAAGAAATATTCATTCCTGAAGGCTACTAGAGAACCAATGGGACAGAATTCTTCAGTGCCCAAGAAGATACTGTATTTTCTCAAAAAAAGGCACAAATAATTGATTTAATTTTTGAAATGTAAATTGTGTAAGCAATTGCAAAAAATACCAAGGAAATATATTTCCCAGGTGTTCGTGGGTCTGTGAAGAGATCTCCATTTGTATGAACACACACTAAGGCTTGTGCTACTGCTAACATGTTCCAAAAAGCATGTGTTTTTCATGCACATTAGGGTTGAGAAACTTTGGATGTGCCTAAGCATTATGTGTCCACTGACATTTTAGTTGATAAGGAAAAGCATGGGTGTTCTGGGCCATCTTTAGCAGAGCTTGAATATGTCTTTAATTGGAACCACAAAGAACTGCTGTGCTTGGAAATACATGTGGGGGTGGAACATAAGGTTGCCATTTCAACTATGACAAGAAGATTGTTGAATTCAGGTCAGGAGCAACATACCTGTTTTAACTGCTTTTCGAGTTTTTCTTTCTCCATCTGACAAGCTTTTATCTATGGACAAAACAAAGACATCTGTTTGTGAAAGAGTTCACATGGTTTGTTCTAAAGTTACTCTTTACCATCTTTTTTAATGTTTACTTATTTATTTTGAAAGAGAGAGAGAAAGCGCATGCAAGAGAGAGGCAGTGAGAGAGAGAGAGAGGCGGGGGGGGCGGGGGGGCAGGTAGAGAAAATTCCAAGCATACTCCACACTCAGCATGAAACCCGATGCGGGGCTTGATCCCATGCACCGTGAGATCATGACCTGAGATGAAATCAAGAGTCAGACACTTAACAGACTGAGCCACCAAGGTGCCCCCTAAAGTTACTCTTGCCTGACCCAGCCGTCAATGACCTGCTCAGATGTCAAGGGGTGAAGCACTGATAGCAGCAATGCCAACGGTGAAAACAGTCAAGTTTTGGATTTTCTAGAAGTGTACTGGTTCTATCTTGAAATTCCCGAAGTTTCGGAAAGTTGAATACAGTTTTAAACTCTTCTCCCTATTTGTTGAAAGTATTGTAAGTCTAAGTTTTAGGTTGATATACTGAGATATAAATATCTAGAGACATAGGAATAGATATAGATACAGAAACAGCTTCCACTGCCAATTGAATGTACTGGAACTGGTCAGCTGTACACTCAAAAGCTTCCATCATAAATGTTAGAAGTTGTACACGTACTTAATCCATGCCAGGCACTGATCTAAGTGCTTTCCATATAGTAACTCACCATATCTTCCCAGTGCCTCTGTGTGATACTTAAATATTATTATCACTACTTTGCAGATGAGGACGCTGAGACATGAGATGTTGAGTAACTTGTTCAGAGTCACACTACTGTACTTTCTGGCTTCTCACTGTTTAAGACCCAACCTCTTCAGTCAGAGTCACCCACTCTGGATTCCTTCAACCTCTGACACAATGAGAGAAAGCTGTTTTTTCTTGGACTCATTAGTCATGCTATCATCATCCCTCCACAGCATGGTCCACAACCCTGTGAGGCATATATCCCCACTGAATGATACCATTCCAAGTCTCACCTATCAGGATTATTCTCTACTTCCTTCGTCCTCCCATTTAACATTATACATTTTCTGTGTGACTTTTTATAGTCCGATGTGTATTGTGCACAGTCAACTTTCATTATCTGCGGTAGTTATGTTCTAATAAAGTCACCATGAACACTAAAGTGGCTAACTGAACCAGTGTTCCTAGAGAAATGCAGGGTTAGGTTCCTATGAGCCTCTGATCATACCATTTTTGTTAACCGATCAATATATAATTTTGTTTTATGCATGATTCTGTTAAAGACATCTCACATACACCGTTGATGCATTAACATTGAACTCTTGGCCTACAGCACTATGTTAATCCCTAACCAAAGCTTATCTAGCATGTGTCTTTTCTCTGTAAGGCACAGCGCAGCCTTCCTGTGCCAAGGAACACTAGGTAGTACTTCAGCACTACGTTCGAGGGCCATGTTAAGCAATGAAAGAACCAACAAAAAGAACAAGAATGAGAAAATGTGACACAAAATAAACCATAAAAAGGACATTTTTTATAGTCTGAGAGCCAAATCGAGGAGGCAAGGACTTATTGGACCTCAACTGGGAACAAGCATATAAGGTGACTCAAGTTTTTCACTGCATGTTCACAAATGACTTTAGGTGGCACTAGTATTGATTTTGGTGTGACAAATACACCTTCATGAGTAGGCAAATTCACAAACATGGAGTCCACAAATGATAAATATAGACTATATATGTCCCCCTCATTGTACTGTGAGTCTTTAATAGTAGCAAGGATCATTTTTTTATTTCCTCATAGTATATAACAAAGTGCCTTGCAGAAAGAAAGTGAGCATCAAAATTAAATTACAAGGAACTAAAGGTGGCATGTTAATTGTACAACTAAACTCTATTTAAAAACTTCCCCTTCCAATAGACAAAAATCATTTGTGAAATACCTGTGATCCATGACCGAAGCTAGATGTTTTTGTATAGATTGTTTTCATTTAGCCCTGAAAACAACGTTGTGATGTCTATGAGGTAGGAACCATCATCCATATTTTACAGGTGAGTATAATGAGAATTAGTAACTCACCTTTAGAGACAGAGCTTTTAGAATTATAAGAAATATTTTAGAGATCATCTGGTTCAACTTTGTCATTTTACAGATGAAGGAAGAAAAAGGAAGCACAGAAAAGTTGGAGAAGTTGCTCAATGTCATTCCTGATTGTCAAAGCGGGCACAAACACAAAGCTTTTACCCCTAAATTTCTCCTACTCCTAAGTATCTCTAAGTATCTTGCCCTTCACCACACTTTTATTTTATCAGTCATTGACTTAAAATATCCTTAGTGATAGAATGAATAACCTCTGGTATGTAAGCAACTAGTGCCAGAATGATTTGACCTAAAAATTCCTTTTTTGGTCAAATGGCCCATTTGGACCACCGATAATATGCTATTCAAATAACATCATGCCAGTTCTATTATATCATGGCATTTAATCTGCTGTTAATACATTTAACATAGATTGTTAAGCCATCTACCAGTTCCCTTTGTGAACTCTACCATCCTTTTACCAGAGTGAGTGAGACTTTTGAAAAATAAATGTTTGGACTATCATTATTTAAAGAAAAATGTTGGTAGTTTTAAGATATCATTAAGATTATCCCTTAGTTCATTAACACAGTTATCCCATACTGTATGTAGACAATGCATTATTTTGTTAATATCAACAGAAAGTTAGTTTGCAGATGATACAGAAATGAAAATTACTTGTGGATTATAGTCTATAGTATAATTAGATGGTTATGTGTTCCTGGATGCACTAGACCTTCTACAATGACAAGGACATTGCCAATTTCAGACATAAATTTATCATCAGTCTGAACTTAATACAGTAGAATGAATCAAGTTAAAATATGGCTGGAGGTAAGATAACTTGTGCAGTGACAACTTAGAACAAATTAAGGGAGCTCTGCATATAAGGGATACAAATTCAGAGTGATTTCCTCACCGAGAGTAATCAGAACTGAACTATTTTCACTATTTTCATTTTATTATATTTTTACCACGATTTTATTCCTTTCCATTTCTTGGAAAATAGTTCTGCCAAATGATTTTTGCATGTAAAATTAGGAATTTCAAGTGAATCCTTGAAAAACATCGGAAAAGAAATTAAATTTAATTCACAGTATACTTTCTGTCAGGAAGAAGGGGATGACAAATAGTTAAAAATTTCTTTGGAGACTAAGAATCTTGCAGCTCCGGAGCTGTCACACCATGTCCCGCAACAATTTCCTATTTACTTAGAAGTATTGGATGATTTTGCAAATCAAAAATTCTGTGGTTCATTTTCTTTTCTTAAGCCAAAATTGTGTTAGCTACATCTTCCTCATTAACATCAATATTTACCCATTGTGGCAACTTGCTGAGTCTACTCTTAATATATCCTATTCCATTTAATTGTAATGTGCTTATATTTAATATATTTTATTTCAATAAACTGGCAAATGCTATGTGGCTTCCTTGAGAGTGTGCCAGTCACATTTAGCTGGGGAACCCAGCGAACAAAATTCTCAGTATTTTATATATATAAATGACATTCAGAGATATGTATGTTTTTGGAAGACAGGAACATTCCACCATAGACCTTCAAAGAAAATGACAAGAGTTTAGAAACAACTTCAATGTGCTGGCGCATTGTGGATTTGAATTTTGAGTACTAGGTAGTTCAACTCCCATTCCACCAAGATAAATATGAGAAAAAGATCAGAAGAACTGGATTTTATACACGACTTTGGAATCCAAATTCTTAGGTTACTCCTTAATATACTTAAGTTAAAAGAAATCTCCAGTCATTTTCATCTCTTTATGAGATTGTTTAAGAATGATTTCATCCCAGGTGCTTACCTCTCAGAGAAAATCAATGTCAATTAACAGAAGCCCAAAGTCTTGAAATTTTTAATGAAAAAATTAAAAACAATATGCATGAGCTGGTAAAGATTATTTTTGTTTTGACTGATACCTGAGAATTCAGCCTATTCAACTCGGATTGAGAAGTTTGAATAATTTGCTGTAGAGTCTCTTTCTCTTGATTAAGTCTTTCTCGGTCTGATCGTTCCTTTTTGAAGTCTTCTTCATATATTTGCACCTAGGAAATATCGATTTACTGTTACCGTGAGCATCCTTTTCTCCTAAGTCATTGTAAATGGATTTCAGAAGAGGTACTATCTGGGTTTGTCCAATCTGAATAATCCCTATCCTCTTCATGAATATTTTTTCATGGTGAGACTCTATTCTAATGGATATGGCCAAAATTTCATCTCTTGCTTTGTTTAGAATGGTAGTTCTCAACTTTTTCCTCCTTGAGTATGTGTCAGGAATTCAGAACTAAGGTAACAGCTCGGATATTTTAGAAAAACAATTCCCCTCACCCATTATCCTCACCCATTGTCCTCACCCATTATTCTGCTGCACATTTCCTTATTGTGATGAGCCCCGCCCCCCAGGGTTAAGTGTCACTATCCTGGAGCAAGTCACCCATCCCTAACACAAGGCTTTGATGTACCAATGGTGCTTGAAGTTCTAAAAGACAGTTTACTGACAATAGCTGTTAAGTGAAGCCAGTAAATATTGGCATGCTAGGTTCCAAATATAACAATAAGTTGAACACAAGATAGAAATGAAAGGCTCATGGATGTGGAAAAACAAAATGATTGTTAAAAGGTATTCACAATTTGCCCCAGTAATTTTGGGGGTATATCATTAAAAACAAACAAACATAGTAATATTTTAGTGGAGTGCCTCTCATAAAATACTCCAAATATTCCAGAAAAGCAATCAAACCAAAAGAAAAACAGATTTAATCATTATTGTTTTTAATTGGCATAGTGTCGACTGATGGCTTGGAGGCTAGTATATGGAACTATGAAAATAAATGAAGCTTAGGGAATAAGTTCCTTTAAGACAAGGATTTAAAGTACAACTTACATGGGAACTTAGTAGCTAGATTTCTGTCTATTAGTATTAATGCACACTGCACCTTCACCCCCAATAATGCAGCACATTTTAACTAGAGGCTGATTAAAGTCAATAATAATAGGACAGAATATAATAGGCAAGAGAGGATGAAATCAAACATTGTATATATATCTAGATGAAGATATGCACATTTAATTTTGAAGGTTTTATTCACCAGAAGCATTGCAAGGGAACTACACCCAGCTAAGCTGACATTTGGTTGTGGTTTTGGTTTTAGTTAAGGGCTGAGGCTCAATTCCAGACAGAGTCAAACCAATGCTCTGTAAACAATTACCAGAGGCATTTGAAATGGGAGAAGCTCATCTGATCAAAACTGAACACTCTTTATCAAATACAATATGATAGCGTTGTCATCATGTCAGTCAGGTGGCCAAGATTCCAACTCAGTTTCTTTGTGAATTTAACTCCTTTAGTGTATCATGTGACATTCAGTGAAACAGTGATTGTGGCTGAGCATTTAGAAATATGCACAGTTAAAATGTGTATGCATAAAGTTAGCAAAAGAGCCACAGAAAAACTAAGAAGATGGATTCTGGACCTCTTGAGGATAGTGAAAAAAAGGATACCTGCCACTGTCTGCATCCAACATGAGCTAAACCCTTGCTGTAAACTCCATGCATGTGTAAGAGTGACTCACTTCCATGTGGGATACATTATATGAGAGCATCCAAGATGATTCAAGTGTCCGAACATAAGAAGTAGTTTTTTTTTTTCAGAGGAATCCTGGCTAGTGCCAATGGTACTTTAGGAGTTGAGGATTTGGCAGAGTTTTAGTACTCTTACTCTCTTTATAGGCTTATTTTAAACTATGTATTTGAAGCTAAATGTAATGAGGCAGATTATTCAAATGGGGTTGACAGAAGAAAAAATTCAACTTTAACATCAGCTTCTCTGAATTTTTTACATTTACAGATAGGTTACTTCCTATGAAGTAATAACAATACACAGCAACAACAATAATACAATTGCTTAATTCTTTGGTGTATTGCATCAAAAGTCCTTGTAAATGGCCTTGCTCAGAGCAAAACAGTCAACAAATCAGTTCCAGGGACATACTTCCCAGCCCTTTGTTCCATAACATCCTCTCCCCCATTGCTAATATATTACTGACAATGCGTGCTTCAGAGATTAAAATTCCTGCATGTATCCTATATTTATTGACATCGCCATGAACTGTCCCAGCTCTTTACCTTCATTAGTTTATTTAACCTTCTACAGGAAAAGAGATGTGTTATGCATGGGTGGCCCCCTCGGCTAAGCTAGCTCCAGCTGGCTGAACTAAATTTAGACCCAGATAGGTTAGGCAGTGCCCACAGCCCTATGTTGCTGATACATATAGAAGCTTAGAGAAAGCCTCCTTTACTCTTCTGTCCACTTGGTGACATGGAGTGAGGTTGGGTGAGAGGGGAAGAGGAAGGAGAAGTGCATCAATAAATTGCTAGGTGGTGCCATCCATATGTGGCGGTAGATGAGCAGATCTGGCTCTTCAGAGATTATGATCACTGCACAGTACTTCCCTTTAAAACTGCCCTCATTGTTCAAAGGCCTGGAAACCAGCGGCTATGGAGTAACAGCGTGGCTGCTACCATTTGCTGAAAAGGTCCAGGGTTTGGGTTAATAGTGTTTTCAAAATAAATCATGTCTACATGAAGTTCTCTGGACCAGTGCTAATTAAATCTCACCAAAAAGGTTAATTAGTAAGTCCTTCTTTTAACCGTATGATCTTGGACAAGCCATTCAACCCATTTGAAATTTAATTCCCTCTTTCATAAAGTGGAAGTTGGGCTAGCCGATGTATATTCTCTTATCAAGCCTTAAAATTACATAATTCTAATGAAAATAAATGCAATAATTTTGGACACATTTTGAATAGGAAGACTTCCAAAACCATCCAAAGGAGCATGAACAATGGGCCCTGTGTTCTCCACATGATCATGTCACTTTCCACTTCTCACCTGCTGTTTGAGAACTTCCATTTCTGTTCTCATCTCCTTATGTCTGCACTCCAGTTCAGATTTTCCCAAACAATCCTCCGGAAATGAAGAACACTCGATTTTCAAGGCATCTTGAAGAGCCTAGGTTATAAGATAAGCACACCGTTGAACTGAGAGTTACCACATCTTATGAATTCTTCTATGATTATTAGAATTATCTCAAATGCCCCCCCACAAGAAAGAACTCCATTTTGATGCCCCTTTTATGACTGAATTACTTGTCTTCCTTCTCATTTTCTAGCATATGATTTTTTTTTTTTCAGAATCTGTCTTTTCTCCATGATGATGCTTATGTTATTCAACTGTCATTGTTATTAAGGAGGGCTTCCGATACTGATGTCAGGGATGTCCTGCTCCACCAAGCCAACCATGAAAAGAAAACATATCAATAGCCCTTTTTCAGATTTCCTGCTTCAATCAAAAGCAGACTCTATCAATAATGTTCAAACATTAGAGTATCAGAATCAGCTGGAGAGGTAGCAAATCCTTGGGCACCTTCCCCAGAGATCCTGAAACAGTTGATCTAAGGAGATGGTCTAAGAATCTGCAATCCTCAAAAGCTGACGCTGCTGGTTCCAGATGACATTTTGAGTGATACTGTGTTCTACAGCCCTGCTCCCAATAGGAGAGAAGAAAACCCACAGAAATGTGAACCTGTGCAGATCACTATTCCTTAGATCTGTTGTACTGTCCTCCTCAGTATACCATGCCCTGGCTTAGCCATAGTCATATTTATTCTCCAATAAAACATGCATGAACTCACTACAGGGTGCAGAGAAGCTCTGCTTTCTTGACATTCAGTACAACTTATTGGCTTTACTGTGGGGTGAGGAGATGAAGGAAACAAGAGTCTCTTAGACAACCATCATTATTCACTAGACCATAATACCTTACATATCCTATACTTTGTCAGATCATATAGAATACATTCTCTCTATCCTGAAGACCTTGGTTCATGATCGAGTTCAATAAAACGGCCGCCAAAATTAAGACACAACACACCTCATCCTGGTGTGGTCTCAGAGCCCACATACGATATGACTACTTGCTCATTATCAAATGATCCCTTTATACAAACAGAAACGTTTCGCTTTCAGAACTCCAAGACTTCACTTCCTCTGAATTTCTTTAGTAGCTTCAATGATGTTCGTTCGGTGGTACTATTTGTAACTTACTTTCCTGCATTACTGTACAATATGATCATAAAAGTAGGAAAAACAAAACAAAGTTATGGTCTTAAATATTGTAGGCAGGCTAGGAATTTCCTAATAGAATGTGTTTATAGTCTATGGATACTGTCTAGCCTAATGTAAATATCATTTTTCATGAAGTTGCAAGAGAAACAAGAACTTTTTTCTTCCTCCAAGAAGAATTTAAAGAAACAATAAAAGTTGTTTCATAATTTATGTTTTGTTAGAACTTGTTGTTAAGCTACATGGTTTTAAGAAGTAGTATATTAGTTACAATTTTTAAAAGTGGAGAAAATCTAGGATGGGGTGAGCCAAATGAGTTAAAGACAATCAACTATGCCGATTTCATATTCTACACCTATGAACAGACTATTTTTGTGGGTGTTGTTATATTTGAATTTCCTGGTCTACCTTTCATGCTATTCAGGCTTCTAGAAAATTTTCAAATGAGTCATAACTGAAAGGTGAGTTGAATAGACATTTATTCCATCTTGGGGTTTTTTAACTTCCTTGAACAAATACTTATAACCTATTCCAGAATAGTAATTTACTATCAGCACAGGCATACTAAACAGATCTACCCATCTCACAATGGTGAGATGTTGGATAAATCAATTTTGCCCATGGGTGGCATTGGTTGAGGAGCCTCAGGTAATTTCTCTCACTTTGGTTAAACATCTGGCTTCTCTTTAAGAACTCAATGAAAACAATGCCCTTGGGTATTTCCTTCAAAGCAAATAAGCCGAATTGAGTACACAGAGTTGTGTGAACTTCTGAAAACCATATGTTAATTACTAAGCTGATATGCTACAAATTTCTGCTGTGGTGAATGGGTCAGCAGGGGGTCTGCTAGTGCAAGCAGGGTGGGCCCTGAATTCCAGCTGTGATGGAGGGTGTGCAAAATCAACTACCCAAATGAACGTTTTAAGTAACTTTTATTTATTCCTGTGCTAAGAGAAGAAACAATCCACAGTGTATGTATGAATAGTAATTGCTTACATTTCCTTAGATACTAATACATTCACTAAATGAGAAAAAAACCTTTCATAGCTCATCACTTTCTATCTATGCTTTTTAAATGATATTTTAAGGTATAGATATAGTGGAAGTACATCTGGCTTAAAGTATCCTTTTATTACTTTTTTTTCACTACTCATAAGTAGTGTGTTATGCCTGCTAAAGCATGAATCTTGGGGGGCGCCTGGGTGGCTCAGTCGGTTAAGCATCTGACTTCAGCTGAGGTCATGATCTCACAGCTCGGCTCGTGAGTTCGAGCCCCGTGTCGGGCTCTGTGCTGGCAGCTCAGAGCCTGGAGCCTGCTTCCGATTCTGTGTCTCCCTCTCTCTGACCCTCCCCAGTTCATGCTCTGTCTCTCTCTGTCTCAAAAATAAATAAACGTTAAAAAAAAAAAAAAATTAAAAAAAAAAAAAAAGCATGAATCTTGGGGCCAGAATTGGCTACTGAACATATTATGTACCAGCTAAATTATTTAATTAATTTATCCATTCAATAAATATTTAAGAACATACTGTGAGCAATGCCCTATTGTTGGCATCCAGAACACAGGATGAAAAAATTAGAAAAACTTAGGCTACATTATGTTGTATTTGTGAGTCCATTCCTCCAAATAAATGCATATTAAAATTATGTTTCCTACCTGCATTCTTACAAAGATGAATATATTTCATATTAATATGAAAATGTTTTTTTGACTTAAAGGTCCATTTTTTTTCAGATTTTGAGAGAAATTAAACATATTAATAGGCCACTAAAAGTATCATGAGCCCTCAATACTGTGCCTACTATGCCAAATAGAGAAGTCGATTGCACAGTCCTACCCTCATGGAGCTTACAATCAAGATTGGGAGACAGGAAACAAATAGGGTAATTAATATGAGACATTAAATATATATTAGATAGCAATAAATTCCAATGAAACATTAAAATAGGAATATCAGAGACAGAATATGTAATTTTAATTAGGGTAGCCAGAAAAATCCTCTGAGAAGGTGACATTTGCATAAAGGCCTGAATTTTACTCAAATTAATTTCTCTCATTTTCTCAATTTTATTATAATCACAAGAGTTAAAAATTTTTTACTAACTGAAAATATTAGACTATAAATACAGAGACACAAAAATTAAGGGTACACATAGGAGCAAAAAACAGTTCATGGCTGTTCTAATTACTATAGGGTGTATATTCTTGTGTCAACATTTACAGAAATGAATTAGAGAGCAGAAGAAAACTTATCAAATAACAAATCACAGATGGGAAAGATTTCAAGCATAATCCCAACATTAGTTCCTCTAATTCATCTGTGGAGGATTTCCGACAGAGGATAAAAGGGAAAATTTATTTGCTCTAAATTTGTATCTCTGAACACTGTTTCCTCTCATAGAGGATAGAGAAGTGCATTGTTTATGATGTTAGTCTCTACTTTCCCATTTTCTCCTGACCAGTAACTTGCCCCACAAACAGATCAAATGCAGCATCACATTTGTAAAGCATTCTGTCAACCATACAGGCACATACTCAACCCTTTGGGGATCTTTAAATGATCCTCTGAACACTAAAAAGATACACAGTCCAGACTAAAATATACACAGTCCGAAAAGCACAGGCACTGACCACTTTTTCAAGGCCAATCGCCCACTCTTGTTTTGGAAGGCAATTTCTATTACTTAGGTCAAGAGATATCTAACTTGAGAGATGAATATCTTGACTCAAACATGTACTACAAGTGCTCCTATGGTCCACATCTGATGTGGCCCTTTGAAAAATCAACAGCAAAGGATTTAATTACTAACTTGAATAAGTGAGCAATCCCTTCCCCAGGGAAATTAAGCTATCCGTCCATAAAACTCTCTCTCTCTCTCTCTCTCTCTCTCTCTCTCTCTCACACACACACACACACACACACACACACACACACACAAATGCACAAATTCTCTAGAGTCATCCTTTGGCAGCACTCCACAAGTAGCCCCTTCGAATAGTTAAGTTGAAGCCAAGGCACTTAACCACTTGTGTTTTTCTAACACACCTACCTCCATTCCTCCCCCCATCCCCCAGACCCCACACCCTAATTAAAAATGAGTTTTAGCCTTCTTCTCTGGAAGGCCACCATATCAGCCTTGGGGCTGGTCTTTAGCATGATTCCATACAGTCTGCATCATACTCAGCTCCATAGTGATGATTTTAAAGAGCAGCCTGTTTCCTCAGGAAACTTTTGTGGTTGACCAAGAGATATGCTATTGTTCCCAAACACCCACTTGCTTTACGTGGTTCTTTGAACTAAAAAAAAAAAAAAGTTCTTACTATCTTCTGAAGTTACTCCTCATTTCTTTTTCATGATGATTTTTTGCAGGGACATGTATTCCTTAAAGCCTTGGCTGAAAGATGCAGCTACGAGTGACTTATAAAATTACAGAGAAGCTCCTGTGCAGGCTCCCAAGACCAGGAGCTGTACTGCTGCACAGATTGTGTTGTGACTCTCAGTTAGGAATGTGCTCTTTCTACAGGGACCTTTCCTTCCAGCTCCCCAGATTGACCTGGACTGGTACCTTATTGAGGCGCTTTATTTCACATTCATACTGTTCCTTCTTCTTGCTCGCAAGAGTGTTTTTTTCCTTCAAAAGCTTATTTTCTTTCTTCAATTCATGTAATTCTTCACTTAGGCTCTCCTTTTCCTTCTGAAATAAACAGCAAGAAAACAAAACTGAAATCAATAAAATTCAGATGAGATAATGTTGTAGGAATACTTCTGAAATACAATAAAAACAGAACCTGCTAGATTTTCACTTAACATTCCTTTAAATTTTTTTTTTTTTATATTTATTTACTTTTGAGCGAGAGAGAGAGAGAGAGAGAGAGAGAGAGCATAAGAAGGGGACGGACAGAGAGAGAGGGAGACACAGAATCTGAAGCAGGCTCCAGGCTCTGAGCTGTCAGCACAGAGCTCAAGGAGGGGCTCGAACTCATGAACCGAACTGTGAGATCATAACCTGAGCAGAAGTTGGATGTTTAACCAATTGAGCCACCCAGGCGCCCCTTGACATTCCATTTAAGCAATATTCTTTGGTTGGAGGACAGGGTTCAGATAGAAAAAAAATCTTTCTTTCCTCCTTAGTGCTACTAAGTAAGTTTCATGACCCCAGAAAAAGCTCAAAATCCTCAGTCCTCACTTTCAAGGGTCAAATGGGTTCAGAGAATAAGCAAGTTCCCATGTACTGTTACAGAGTGATGGGTAAGCGATTTAGTAAAAGTAAGTAAAGTTCTACAAAGAAAAAAAAAAGTACGATTGCAACAAAAAATATGAAATATCTCAAAGACCAATCCTGCCTGCATCATTCTGAACTGAAGAGAGGGAGAAGAGGATAAAACTTCAGGCAAATAAGACCCTTCACTACAGATAATTACTCAGAGCACTGTATTGTTGTGTCATTGCTTTGAAAAGGGAGAGATCAACAAGTCCAAGTGCCATCACTCCTCCATGTTTCCAATTACCTTCAAAAAGTCCTCTGTTTTACATAACTGAAGCAAGGTTAGTTGACAATATCTATCTTCTAATTCTTAATTTTATATTTTAGATAGTAAATTTTTTGTGGAGTGAATTGCATTTTTTTTTAAGTTTTATTTATTTTTAAAGAAGGAGGGGCGCCTGGGTGGCTCAGTCAGTTAAGCGTCCGACTTCGGCTCAGGTCATGATCTCACAGTCCGTGAGTTTGAGCCCCGCGTCGGGCTCTGTGCTGACAGCTCAGAGCCTGGAGCCTGCTTCAGATTCTGTGTCTCCCTCTCTCTCTGCTCCTCCCCTGTTCATGCTCTGTCTCTCTCTGTCTCAAAAATAAATAAACGTTAAAAAAAAATTAAAAAAAAAAAAAAGGAGAGCAAGCTCACGTGAGCGTGGTGGGGAGGGGCAGAGAGAGGGAGAGAGGGAGAGGGAGAGGGAGAGGGAGAGGGAGAGGGAGAGAGAGAGAGAGAGAGAGAGAGAGAGAATCCCGAGCAGAAACCACGCTGTCAATGCAGAGCCCAATGTGGGGTCAATCCCACCAAACTTGAGATCATCACCTGAGCTGAAATCAAGAGTCAGACACTTAATGACTGAACCACCCAGGCACTCCTGGAATGAACTGAATTCTTAATGGCACTGAAACTTTAACCTAATAAAACAAACATCCCGGAATTTAAGTAAATCAAGATGAGAAAATAGCTAACACACGTTAGAATATGTTGTTTTAGTAATTAATATTTCCCAAAACAATAATTAGATCTAAGATATCTATGTGGGGTGCCTGAGTGGTTTAGTCTGTTAAGCATCCAACTTCAGCTCAGGTCACGATCTCATCATTTCTGAGTTCAAGCCCCCTGTCGGGTTCTGTGTTGACAGTTCAGAGCCTGGAGCCTGCTTCAGATTCTGTCTCCTTCTCTCTCTGCCCTTCCCCATGTTCACCATCTCAATCTCTCTCTCTAAAAAATAAATAAATGTTAAAAAGTTTTTTAAAAAAAGATATCTACGTGAGGTGATTTTTTTTTTTTTTTAAGTGAAAACATTCCTATTTGCTTTCACTTAAATAGAGTGGGCTTATATACACTTAGAAAATGAGCCAATCATTTTCTAATTTGACATAATCTAAAAGTGACTTCAAATTGTAAATGGTTCCAACTTCATGAGGGAACAATTGTCATGATTCCTGGTCAGGAAAAGGAAGGGACTGCAACAGGGTCAGAAGGGAGTTGCTAAACCTTGTTTGTTTTCCTCTGACTCACTGGGACAGGGAGAACCTTACCGAGGTAAGAAAATCTACACCAACGGCTGTCTGCATTGATTTCAGCTATTGCCTTAAGATTGGTGCACGTGTTAATATACAGCCAATGCTTCATGATATCTGTCACAAGGCTACACCTGAGACTATTTACACTTATTTTTTCTTAACATACATAAAAAAAAGTGCATCCATTAGAGCTTAAGATTTTCCTCCCATTCTCTATAATATCCATTAAGCCCCACAACTAAGAGTAAAACTGAGAGTATTTTAGAAGAAGACTGTCACCTTAATGGCCACCATCTTGCTCTCAGTGGGGATTAATGGAGATTTCAAATTTGGAGGCTGGGTTCAAATCCCATTTTCCCAGGTACTAGGTTGGCAAGCTTGGCAAGTCCTGTAACCTCTTCACATCTCAGCTTTAAAATGGCAAAAATAGGGGGCACCTGGGTGGCTCAGAAGGTTTAGGGTGGGGCTCCTGATCTCAGCTCGGGTCATGAGCTCCTGATTGCTGGGATTGAGCCCCACATCAGGTTTTGCATTGACAGTGCGGAGCCTGCTTGGGATTCTCTTTCTCTCTCCTTCTCTCTCTCTATCCCCCCCCCCCCCCCAACTCCACTCTGCCCCCACTGACACTGTCTCTGTCTCTCTCAAAACAAATAAGCTAAAAAAAAAAAAAAAAATTGCAGAAATACCACTTCCCTCACAGATGGGCTGAGAATGTTAAATGAGATGGTGAAGGTGAGGCAGTTTTTTAAATGTTTTATTTTTTATGATTACAAACGCAATACCTATTTGTAAAACTATGTAAGCTCAAAAGCAGCTGTACAAACACAAGGCAGTGTCCCATTATTATTAACACTCGAAATAAAAACTGTATCTGAGTAAAAGCAAAAGGGTAAATTTAATCTCCTAGGCTGAAATGCTCTAGAAAGATGGCACCAAATCTATGGATCAGCACTCTCTGCGGGTAGAGCCTGGCAAGCAAAGGCCTGCTCATTTGGACAACAAAGGAGGACGCAACCAGCGCATCTCCTTCCTCCAGTTTGCAGAGAACCGGGGACTTGCGTAACCCATCCGCTCCTACGCACACCAGTCTCCGCCCACCAGTCTCCGCCCACCACTCTCCGCCGAGCGTGCTCAGGCCCCGGGGCCAGGAAGGTCTTCTCCCTGAGCCCCGCCCACCTCCTCGAGCTGCAGCCTCTGGCGGGTCTGGTCGTGCAGCCGGTCGCTTTCTCTCTGACTTTGAAGCCGCTCCTTCTCCTGCGAGCTGAGGAATCTTTCTGCGGCGTCCAGTTTCATTTTCAGCTCTGCGACCTGAGGAAGTCGTATACACAGTGTGGCAGACACCACTTCTGAAATTCACACCCCCTCCCACCCCCGGATTTATTCTCCCACCCCGTGCACGCAGGGACGGACACGCCCCCACTCCTGGGCGGCCCCTAAGAGAGGTTCTATTTCCCACCAGCCTTAGCAAAAGTCAGGACCTGTGCACTTAAGAAGAGCTTCCCCTACCGGAAAAGGTAAACACCGAAACAGCCTTAAGCCCCTTCCCTCCTTTCTCCAAACCACACCACTTCCGAGAGAATAAAGATTTAGATCTTAGATGGGGACGCTTCTGAGCCTGTCATTCTATTCCTAACTCTCAAAATGTGCCTTGCCTGACCTGAAAAGGGCAGCATGGGGTTAGGGGGTGAGTGAATTTGCCTGGGCCAGAGAAAAACAGACATGGCTTTTAACTCCTCAGTAATCTGCAATGCTTGACGCCCTACGAAATGCCAAGCTAGTTCTCAGAGCGATGATGGTCCAGTAAGAGAGGCCTTAGAAAAGGGTGTTTTATCAAAGATGGGAATTATGCCCACTGTTAACCAAGGGTCTTCACACACCTGCAGGCCATTCTTCCTGAGCAGCTTACACATTTTCTCTGGGACCATGTTCTTTAAAATTTGGAGACCCCAAAGCTGCCCCAGACTGAATATAACAGGCCTGCTGTAGTGGGAGCATTATCCTGCACTTACTAAATTTAATGCTTCAGTGTATCAAAATGGGGAAGAAGAGAGCAATACTGCTCCGTTACTCACTTGTGGTCAGGTTTCTTAATTCTGAATTATTTAGGGGAATTTACTTTCTCCTTTTCTCTATTTTTGAACGTGGAATAATTTAAATTACAAATTGACTTTGACCTATTAAAAGATATTCTCTCCAAAAAGTTCTTTCTCATCAAAGCAAAAGATTCTTGACAGACAATATGCTGTAGGGGGAAGAGGGAATGCCCCCACTTCCCCTCACACTGTCACTGCTACCATTGTTCATTTCTTTATCTGTGTAAATAGCTTATGCCAACTAATTAAAGAATTAGAGAAATGGCCTCGTATAAAACAGTATTAACTTTAAGCCATATCCTACCTCACATATAACTTTGTGTATTTATGGCTGCTAGTAACAAATCCAAAACAGGTTATTCCATGAGCTATGATGAATGTGCATAAGAACTCTAGAGACATCGCCAGAGGCTAAAGGCTATTTTTAGTACCTTTTTTTTTTTTTTTTGCCATGCTCAAGATAATTCACTGATATCCTTCACTAATCTTCAGTACCAAGAGACCAATAATGCACTCAGCACCTTCTCCCTACCCCCCACCCATCATTTTTTCAACAGTTGGCTAGCCACATGTCTCCTTCAGCTGCAACCAGTGAGAATCTTCACAGACTTGGTCTCCCAGCTTACTGATCTAAAGCAAATACTAAACAGAGAGGTGTTTACCTTTCGTTCATATAACTCTTTCATACTTCTAAATTGCTGATCCCATTGCTGGTTAACTTCCAGGAGCTGAAATTATTAAAATTTGGTGGATCAATATGGATTTCTGCCCATTTGGAAATTTGGCCAAAATGAAATCACTTTTGGGGGGCTAGTAAGACTTGCAAGCCACGGTTGAACACAGTATTCCTTCCACCAAGTTCTTGTAGGGCTGGGACGATTGAATTGAGCACACTCCCTCTTTGTATAACTGGCTAACATATGAAAAACCATTTAGCCTTACGTATATCTTGACTAGTCAGCTGAACTGTTATTAGAACTTTCAACTTTGCTTGTTATTTGAAATTTTCATCTTTGTTTA
The DNA here is from genome assembly GCF_023721935.1 of Panthera uncia. Taxonomy (NCBI): domain Eukaryota; kingdom Metazoa; phylum Chordata; class Mammalia; order Carnivora; family Felidae; genus Panthera; species Panthera uncia. The sequence continues at coordinate 99,709,011 of NC_064811.1, forward strand.
ATACAATCAAAATCCAGTAAAACTTTGGGAGTATTGATGGTTTTCTGTAAGATTTATTAATATATGAGGGTCTTTTTTCAAACCTTTCCATATTTTTCTGTGTGCTTACACTGATTATTATAATTAAATATTTCTTCTAGCTTTTCTAAAGCAGAATTTATATTAATGAATTCCAAATCCTGATAACTTACCATCACGTGCTTGCAATATTGTGCTTTTTAAAATCAACACATGACTTGTAATGTATATGTAATGAATGGATAATATCACCGTTTTGAAATTATAGATTTTCAAGGAATAATAGTTTTGTCATAAGAATATTTAGAAATAATTTAGGCTGCAATTTAGAAGCTTTAAAATTATGTGCTAAAGGAAGAAAAAAAACTATGTCCTGTGTTTTAGTTTTCTTGTAAGGGAAGCCTGTAACTTCCTACATCAAGAGAAATTCTAACACTTTCAATATGGGACAGAGATTGAGAAGATAGTTACAAGGACTAAAAGGAAGCAACATAGTCTCCTAATTATAAAACAAAATATCTAATCCAGACACCCAGTCCCTAGGTAAATCTTACGCTGGAAATAGCTATGGGTATTTAGTATAGACTATATTATATTATTATATAAAGATATCTTATCTGTTGGCATTTTAAGGATTAACATTTCTATGCCATGGTAACATTACCCTGCTATAGTTCAATAATTTTCCAGAAGGATACAATATTTTATGTAATATCAAAGAGGAGTAGAAGGCACCATACAGAAGAACATGAAGGATAAAACATATACAATGGTTTAGGAAACTAATTTAAAATTTGACAACATACACAGTGTTAAAATTGTTACACTTTTCACTTCTTCATCTTCAAGAAGAATAAAGAGGTTCTAACATTCATTAAACTCAGAAAAACAGAACTCATAATAATATCCATCACATTCCTAATGGCATTTTATAAACAACAAAAAAATTTTTTTTCAATAATGCTCCTTAACCCCTATGTGGCTGGATACCCAGCTCATGAAATCATAAGTGCCTAAGTCAATTACACCTAAAGCCTTTGACAGTTTGAGTTTCAAGGTATGTCAAGTTGCAAGGCATAAGGCACAGGTGATAAGCTCACATAGTCCATGTGGAGGAAACATCTAAGTTTTGAGAAAAATTAAGATAATTATTAGATTTATGACTTTGTCATTTTTCACTCATTTACACAAACACTGAAAGACTGGGTAAGAGAAATGTAGGTGAATAAGAAAAAAGTACTTCCTCTCAAAATAATGCAGTCCAAAATCCTAGAGATAAATACTGTGACCCAATAACAAAAATAAAAGACTCTAGACTCTATTTTATTCTCAGCATTAACTCATGATACATGTTGCTTCAGCTAATATTTGTAAATTACCTCTTTTCTCTGTTTTTCCAAGCACCTTATCTTTTGTTCAAGAGAACTTGTCAAGTTCTTTCTGCTTGATGATTGATCATGCTTAAAACAAACAAACAAAAAAAAAAAAAAAAAGAAAGAGAAATTGTGAAACAAAATCTTCTATAAAATAAGCAGGAGAAATGTTGTCCTTCACAAACTCTATGCATTTGGCTAACTCTCCTATTGTGATTTATAAAAATATCTTATTCTAGGGGTAACAATCCTTACACCATTATTCCTTCATAGAGACCTGTTGATGAAGAAGCATTATATTATATTTCAAATTCCTTTATATGAATTAACAAAATAATTCTCTAATAAATTATAAATGTATACATTAGTCAAACAAGAAATTAGGATTTTATGAGTTTGGATTTCAATCCTTTTCCCAAAAAATGGAAATTCAGAGTATAATGCTTATGGAAATCAGGTAAGTTTCATGGATACATTTTGGGTATTTACATAGTAATAAACATTTCTAAAATGTCATTTCTGTAGACATGTCCATATCTGAAGAGTGGCCCTGACAAAAATCAGAGGAATGACAGAATCATCATGAAAAACAGACAAAGACATAAAACTAAAAGGCAGCAAATCCATTCTAAGACTGTAATGAACTAGCTACCTCAGTGTCCTTCATACAATTATGTTATAGAGAGATTGACATAGATTATCTGGTATTGTGCAATTTTAACCAGCCCTTTGAATAAAGCCAGTAGGTTATAAATTTAAATAATAAATCACTGGCACAACGAAAAAGTTAACCACCTTTCTTTTCAGTTTTTTTTTTTTTCCCTCTCAGTGTTGGGGGTATTTATTTAAAGAAAGCACAAATGCTCTGGAAACTGTGGGCCATCTGTCTAAATGGACCACCAACAAAGCTCACTTAAGTGCTGTTTTCTCTATAGTAACTCAATAGTCTTGTTACCATCTCATCTCTGAGTCATATAAACAGTACAACAAATCTGGTGATGAGGGTAGTCCTAAATCTGCTACTTAGTTTCAAGCTCAATAGTTATGGAAATTAATTAAAGATATCCATGAACAATTAAATATTTTCAAAACATGTTGGCTTTTGCCAAAGACTTACAGGGAGTGTTCTTTTACAATCATCATGGGGTTTCAAGGACTTTTTTCATTAGAAATGATTTATAAAACTATTTTTCTATCTTTTCTCGCTTACCTATGTCTCACTCAATATTTTAGGGCTGGATCGTATGTTACATCTTTATAGAAGCTGCCCTTAGTTTTCTTAGCTTCTTCCTAGACCCATGTACAGTTAAGACCTTATTTTATTTTTAATTTTTTTTAATGTTTACTTATTTTTGAGACAGAGAGACAGAGCGTGAGCAGGGGAGGGGCAGAAAGATAGGGAGACAGAATCTGAAGCAGGCTCCAAGCTCTGAGCTGTTGGCACAGAGCCTGATGTGGGATTTGAACTCAGGAGCTGTGAGATCATGACCTGAGCTGAAGTCGGACACTCAACTGATTGAGCCACCCAGGTGCCCCTAAGACCTCATTTTAAAAGATATTCTTCCATGTGTCTATAAATTCAGAATTATTCTATTTGCTTCTGGCCTCAAGAAGCTGGTTTGGCTGAGTTCCAGAAGTAACATCAAAATCCAGGTGACAAATATGTTGGGTCTTAAAATTGGGCTTTCCCTTTTTTAGGAAGTCTAGACTCATTCTGGATTAGAACAGATTGACTATTAGGTACCTTTGATCTGGGAAATGCTGTGAGCCAACTGTATGTTGTGTAACCTGAGCTCAGCAAAGCAGAGATACAGTGAGACCAGATTCCAGATCAGTGGTTCTTACTATAAGAACACATAGAAGTCACTATGGAAGCATGCTAAATGTAGGGCACCACGAACACTGAAAAAGAATTTCTGAAAAGGGAATTGTAGCGCCTCCATTTTTTTTTAATAGACTTTATTTTTTTAGAGCAGTTTTAGGTTCACAAGAAAATCTAGCGGAAGGTGACAGAGTTTTCCCATATGCCTTCTACCCCCACACCTACACCTTTATCAACATCTCCCACCAGAGTGTTACATTTGTTACAATTGATGAATAGTTACTGACACATCACACAAATCCATAGTTTACTTTAGGGTTCATTCTTAGTGTTGTACATTCTATGAGTTTGAACAAATGTTTAATGACATTATAGTATCATATAGGATAGTTTCACTGCCCTAAAAATCCTCTGTGCTCAGCGTATTTATCCCTTCTCTACTTTAAATAAATTTCAGAGGTTATAGTGATTCACACTAAAGTTCAAGGTTCTCCGATTTCAGACCTTTCTTGGGAACACAGATTTGGGGTCCTTAAAAAGTTCCCTTGCTATTTGTGATAGAGACAAAAAAATCTGTGTCTAGCAAACATTTGTATGATTTAACCTTCGGGGAATCCACATTAAGATTAATTATATACTGTGCATTTTTTTTTTTTTTGCCATATATAACTTTCTCTGGAAAGAAATACTAAAACTTTTGGACTTTGATTTTTTATTTATAAATAAAAGTTACTGAAAAGCTAGATACTAAACCTGCAAGTGAGAGAGAGAAAGCACAGTAATAAGAATTGTTTAAAAGCCATAAATGTATCACCAGGAGTTTCTCTGGAGATTAATCAACATTTATTTTACTATGGTTCATGTGTCTCAGGTATGTATTAAAATGGAACAAAGTCAGTCAAACACAAAATTTGGGGAAATTTTTCATTTGTATTTGCTTTGCTTTCCAGTTGCTAATGAAGGTGTCTGATGTTTCAATAAACACAAAGATTTTTAGTCATTAGTTATACTAAGGGCCCCACTTACAGAACAATTATTCCTTATATGGTGCAATGTGTGTTTAAAGTGTCTGGGCATTTCTTTCTCATTTATCATAACACCTGGACCAACTTCTAAGATATTCAAATCCTGACACGCTAAATTAAGTATCTAAAGAACAAAAGAGTTCCCTTAATTTGCTATTATATCTTGGCTTATCTCTAAATAGAACTTTAAGAAAGAACATTCATTCATTCATTCATTCAGTTGGGTAAGTGTTGCAGTAACCAGTAACCAAACAAAAACTATGGTATTCATTGTACATCCATAAATATTTTACTAGGGATACTTTATTGCTATATTGTATTCTGTTTCCAACTGTACAAATATTCTTTTTGAAATTTATATTGAACCAAATTTCTTTAAATCAAGAGCAAAATATGGAGCCCACAGAACTGGGGAGCTCAGAGGGATCAAAGAAAATGCAACAGTCACCCAGATACTTTTTCCTCCTTAAATAACATTGATTAAATACAAAGCAAAGGGGTGCCTGGATGGCTCAGTCCGTTGAGCATCCGATTTCAGCTTAGGTCATGATCCCCCTGTTAGTGAGCTTGAGCCCCAGGTCGGGCTCTGTGCCTACAGCTCTGAGCCTGGAGCCTGCTTCAGATTTTATTTCTCTCGTTCTCTCTCTCTCTCTCTCTCTCTCTCTACCCCTCCCAGGCTTGTGTTCTCTCTCTCTCTCAAAAATAGATAAATAAACATTTAAAAAAGTTTAAAAAAATACAGAGCAGCTATTATCTAAAGAAAGCAAAGTAGCCATTTCTACTCTTATCCATCATTGCATAATTAACCATTAAAAATGCAATTGATGCTATATATGGTCAATTCATCCCCTAAAGATGTATTCTTACCTCTCCATGCTCCGAAGAACTTTCTGCTGCACTCATTCTAGTTGTGCCCTGTACGCAACATGCCATGGAAGCTGTTTTTCCTGGAGTCTTGGAAGACAGAAAGAAAAAGAGAAAGAAAATGTCTCTTGTGGTATCTTTTAAAGTGAAACCAAATATACAAAATTTTTAAAAGACTGCACTGTTAACTCATGGTGGAAAATAACAGCAATTGTTTTTCATTACAAATGAACAGAAGTGACTCTGTATATGAATTACACAGAATAAGGTTATAAGCACAGCATCTGTGATTTTAACTTTTCTTCTCTTCTAAATAGGGATTTCCCAGGATGTCTCAAGTAGGCAGGCTGTGACTAAGGGAGAGGCCGATTAGCCTCACTATGGTATGTAAATTGTCATTCTTCCTTTACTGGCAGTTTCTCCCACTGGAGGAGGAAGTTACCACAGAAAGCCTGGGCAAACCAAGTCTTTCCTCAGTAGCCAGACTGCCATAACTTCATTGTATTTCCCAGAGAGTTAGGTAACTATTGACTTTTTGACAACTCGGTTACTTGCTTCCCTGAAGGCAAGATTTTCTGGCAATGCCTTCTAACTGTGAGCTTAGCTGTGTGGAACTTAATGAGTCATACGTAATTCTGTACGTGCTACTAATTCCTATGGAACTAAAAGAGAAAATTCATTACAGCAAAAATGGGCATTGTTTGGAAAGCTAATGTTTTATATTGGCAGAAAGTTTAAACTTGGTTCTCAAGTTTAAGACTGTCTTGATGGTAGTTTGTTAAGTCCAGATTTCTCCATGATCCATTTGCGGTTCAATCTTTTGTTTTTTTGGCACTAATATTTTAGTGTTCATGAGTTGACTCATACGGTATTGAGGTAATGAAATACTGGGTAATGCAGATAAAAGCGTGCAAAGATGATGCTTGGAGCTACACAAATGAGTCATTGGTAGAACAGAAGACCTCATTCCAGACTTGGAGGAGAGGGACCACAGTAGAGCCAGGAATGCAGAAAGAAAAGAATGTGTTGCTGAAGGAAGAAAACAAAGAATTTACAGTCAATTACTTAATTTACATTTTTGTTTACACCTTCCTATGAGATAGCCACTTGTATGCAGGATAAATCCTACAATTCCTGAAATTCAAATTCTTTAAAAGAGAATGATGAGTATCTAAGATGTGGCTGTTGTCTTTTTTTTTTTTTTTTCCTACTTCATATCTAGCACCACTTTTTAACTCTGCCTGTGATCCAGCCATCCTGAACCCCCTTCATTTCCTGAAACAAGCCATGTACCTACCACCTACTGCTTTCTCTGGCTGGAACATTCCCCTGTCTGGGCCCCCTCCAACCAGTTGACCTGGGAAATCTGCCTAATGCTTCTCTTACCCCATAACCTTATTTGATCTCCTTTTACCAACCAGACAGAGCCTTTACTTAGAATTTACATAGTGTATTTACATGTTTGTAAGTTCACCTCCGTATCTACAGTACTGTGACACACAGCACATATTCAGCACATTCTGCTGAGTGAATAAATTGATGAATATCTACATGCCACATTGACAGACTTTTTGCTATGTGTGTGTATGTATACATGGTTTTGTTTTTTGCTAGTTTCTTGGTCTGGTTTGGGGGTACACTTGTGAAATGGAGTGATATTTCCTTAAGGCAATATCCAAAAATGCAGGTGGGAATCAAATTGTTCTGATTTCTAAAAGTAAGAGTTATGACTCACATCTGATCTGATTTTAGGGGACATAAGCAGAGATTTCCTGGAGACTGACACTTCATTAACACTAAAACCTGCTCATCCAAAAAGAAAAAGAAAACTCTAACATGAAAATAGTTTCTTCCAGGGGTGCCTGGGTGGCTCAGTTGGTTAGGCGGCTGACTTTGGGTCAGGTCATGATTTCTCAGTCTCTGGGTTCGAGCCCCACGTTGGGCTCTGTGCTGACAGCTCGAAGCCTGGAGCCTGCTTCAGATTCTGTGTCTCCCTCTCTCTCTTTGCCCCTCCCTGCTCCCACTCGGTCTCTCTCTCTCCCTCAAAAATAAATAAATATTAAAAAAAATAAAATATTTTCTTCCAAACGCTATCCCCCAAAACATAGTTATATATAGATAGAGATAGAGATAGAGACAGAGATAGAGATAGAGCTACAGAGATAGAGCTAGAGCTAGAGATAGAGATAGAGATAGAGATATATAGATGTAGTTCAAGGTTCCTTTCAGCCTTATCTGTGTATTTGGTAGTAATAACCCAGTGGATATGGTAACATTGACCTAGAAAAGTAGTTGGAAAGATCATTTCTTGACAGAAAGTACAGTGCTTGGCCTTGGTGTCTTTTGGGTCTCCTCTGTACAGTATCCTGATGCATACTCAACTGTTTCAGCACAGCGTGGTGTGATGGCTTCCATTGAATGAAAATCCTATACCGTTACATTTTTCATTACAATTCCTTTGTGTCTTCTGCTATGCAGTTTAACAGCAAACAGATTTTCTATTAGCTTCAGAGAGACATGTGGTAATTTATGAATTAACAATAACTCTTCTGGAGAGCCCCATGTTTGGATTGAGAAAATAGGATCTTGCACTAGGCCAGTCTTAGAAATAAACTGGACATTTTCTGTTAGATATACCCTTCTTACCTCACCTCCAGCCCGCTTACATGTACTATGTACTTAAGAGTATGATTCTTAGGGGTATCTGGGTGGCTCAGTTGGTTGAGCATCCAACTCTTGATTTTGGCTCAGGTCATGATCCCATGGTCAGAGGATCAAGCCTTGTGTTGGGCTCCACCCTGAGTGTAGGGTCTGCTTGAGATTCGCTCTCTCTCTCTTTCTCTCCCACTCCCCCATTCATGCTCTCTTTCTAAAAAAAAAAAAGAGTCTGGCTTTCAGTCAAGCTTTGTTTTGTGAGAAGTCTTACTAGCTGCAATAACTCTCAGAGAAAAAGACGTGTTTCCAAGGGGATTCTGAAGAGCCTTCATTTTTCAAGTCACTAAAATATTACACAGAGAAAAATAATTAACAAAGAGAGATATGGTGAAGAAAAAGGACCAAGGAACTACCAGCCACTAGTTAGTTTGTAACTCTCATCTGAGTTGATGATAATTCTCTCAGAACTAGTCTAAGAGAGATCATCACAGTTCTACAAATGCTAGGAGGCATTCTTTATCAGGTAAAATAAACATACCCCCCCTTTTTTTATTATCCTTTTAGAATGAAGGTTGAAAACCTCTTTTGCTTCCTGAATCTATTTGCATGAATTTTTAGGTGAGTGTGTTATCCAGGCAGGACTGAGAGCCTTGGCTGGTGACAAAAAGGTCTGACTCTTGACTCAGGTCATCTAGATTTGTATATTGGCTCTCCCATTCACTACCCGTGACATTGGGCATGATGCTTAAGGCCTCTAAGGTGCAACTTCCACATTTGTAAAATGAGAATAGTAATAGTGTCCTTCTCCTAGGGGCCTAATAGTGTCGTCTTGCTACTTGTAAGAACACATATAAAAACTTAGATACTACTGGTAATAATATGATCTTAAAGATAGGGGGACATTGATCAAATTATTTGTGCAATAAATAATATGAAAAAAGGAAAGGACCATCGATCATTTATGTTTCACTTGGCACTGAATGGATGCCAAAGGAAAATAAGCAAAGGTCCCTGCTTCCAATTAAATTAATATGTATACACATAATATATATCCGCTTGCCTGCAAGAATTCAGAGAGAGAGCTCACTCCCAGCCTTAATCCTTATGGAAGGAGCTGTACTTTCTGCTGGGCCTTGAAGGGTGGATTGGATTTTGATAGATGGTAAAAGCTGAGGTATATTGCTATAATGTGAACAACATAAACGGAATGGAAGTGGACAAACCTAAGTATGAAGAATTGTAATGAGCCCACTGTAACTAGAGTAGAGCTCATCTAAAGTTGATTAGGATCAAATTGTGAAAGACTTTAAATTTCACATTAAGAAATTTTGAGATTATTGCATAGGCCAGGGGGAGCCACTGAAGATCCCTGAGAAAAAGAATTTTACATGATCTGGGTAGCGTTTTTATAAAAATAGACCTCGATATATGCATTATGTAACAAATGAGTGAGATTGAGAACTGCAATACCACTTCGTAGATATTATCAAAAACAATATTTGAAATATTTAACAGCGTGTGGTAATCCAGATATTTAACAATCAGTTCATCTAGGGCACTCAGAATGAATCAGTAAGATTCCTATATTAATTGTCTTCCTGTCATTTCTATCTGGATTTACGTCTTTCTCTGCTTGCGTAAACCTATTTCCTGATCTTCCCCATAAAACTTGTCTTCCCCATTACAGTCAATGGTGACTTTCATGCTCTATATTACAAATCTTGGAGTTTATATATTTGATTCCTCTTTCTCACACAACCTGCATCCAATTTATCTGAACATTTTGCAGGCACTTCAAAAGTATACCAGAAAGGAGAGCAACACATTGGCGCAAGACCCAATTTAATGAGAGAGTGGCAAGGTGAAATAAACATGCCTTTTAATAACTTTTTCAAAATGAGAACTTTAGCGTTTGTGTCCTGATTTTATTCACATGAAAATTTTTAGAGAGCATCCAATAGGGGCTGAAATCTGACTTCGTGTCACATCCTACCTCTATGTTTACTAGTTATGTGACCTTGGGAAGACGCTTAGCATCTTTGGACTGATCAAGCCACCTGCATCCCTTACATGGATTATTGCAATAACCTAATAGCCTCTGTGCTTCCACTCTTGCTCCCTTCCTCCATCTATTATCAATATAGTAGCTATTGTGAGTCTTTAAGAACATGCCATTTCATGTCACTTCTCTGCACAAAACTTTTCAGTGACTTCTCATCGCACTCAGAGATGAAAGCAGAACTCTGTAGAGTGGCCCACAAGACCAAATACACTGTAGCCTGTGCTTCTCTGGCCTCTTTCTCAGTGTTCTTCCCTTTGCTCACTCTGCTCTGTGTCCTGTCCACACTGCTGCCCCATGAGCCTGTTATGCACACTCCTTGTTCTCTCTGCTTAGAACTTCTTTTTCCTAAATATCCACATGGCTCATCCCTTCACCTTCAATAGGTGATTGCTTAAATGTCACCTGTTTCTTGAGTTCTTACCTGACCTCCCAATATAAAATTGCTCTCCAACCCAGCATTTTCTATCTACCTTTCCTGCTGTATTTTTCCATAGTACTATATATAAGATACTATATATTTTTCTTCTTTGTTGCTCTCCACCATTAGAATGTAAACTTCATTGGCAATAATTTTTGTCTCTTGTGTTCATTCCATATTTCTCAAATCTGAAATAATGCCAATTATTTTAGTACCTACTCACATGCACATAATGTTCAGACACACATAATGGCCCCTCCCTACCCAAAAACTAAATCAAGAATATTCCTGAATCAGCTACCTTCTTAAGAGACTATGAAAGATATAAAGATCAGAATTTCAGCTTCTTAGCCTCAAAACTAGTAAATCACCTCTCTTTCAGACCCCAAGCCTGGGCTTGGACTAAGAGAATTGGGTGAGAGAGGAGTCCCAAATCCTATAACTTCATGGGGGCTAAATGCTTATGTCTCTCCAGCTTGTAACTCTGAAGCAATTTTTTCATGCAATTTACAAGTGTTGCTTGAAGTCTGTTTCCACTATACGCTTTTAGTTTTTAGTGCATCTCAGATACATCTTAGGGCAAATTGACTTTTGCCAACTAGTCTGTAGTCTTTACAAAATTGCAGACTTTATGCAACTTCCATGTCTGAAGATTTCTCAGCACTGCACAAAGTATTAAAGGATCTGAGCCAGTTTGACCATCAGTCCCCCTCTGGAGTCTCCCTTGGCTCTCCAAAGTAGTGTTAAGTTACTTCCTCCTTTGTGATCCCAGGGTGCTCTGTGAAGTATCACTTCCAGTATTTACAGTAAAACAGTCCTGAATTTTATGTACCTTTCTTTTCTGTGAGGCTGTAAGCTTCTTGAAGGTAATAGACTCAATTTTTATCACTTGAACATTGGGAACTAACATAGTACCTTCAGAGTTCAGAGTAGTGATACTGTTCATTTTTATTGAATGAATCAGTTTATGCATGAATTTTCAGTAGGAAATCATAGCACACCTCTGCTTCTCGTAATACAGTTCAGAGGATAACGACCACAGTGATATACAGAGTTATACACTTTGCCTCAAAATCAAAAAAGATCAAGTAGGAATACCAATGTATTTTTTTTTAAACTGTTCTATTTCATTCACTTTTTATTCACTTTATTCTCTTTATGTATAAATATTTTACCCTTTCCTATTTTGGTTATATGATCTATCTCTCTATCTATCATTTATCTCTATCTTTCTACCTATCCATATCTATGTATCTATATCTATATCTATATCTATATCTATATCTATGTCTATATCTGTATCATCTATATCTATCTCCATAAAAATCCCCCTTTAATTTTCTCTTACTCTTGATTACTATTTAATAAATAATCAATATAAATAATTGTACAAGCTATGGGGGAACTTTTGTTATTTTTTTAATGTTTATTTATTTATTTATTTTGAGAGAGAAAGAGTGTAAGTGGCAGAGGGGCAGAGAGAGAGGGGAAGAGAGAATCCCAAGCAGGCTCCAAGCTCAGCATGGAGCCAGACCTGGGGCTTGATCTCACTACCATGAGATCACAACCTGAGCCAATATCAAGAGTCAGATACTAAGTGACCGAACCAGCTAGGTGTCCTACTATGTGGGAATTCTTAAAAGGCATAAATGTGATCTTCAGTAATATTTCCTAAATGTGCACAGTGCTTTTTACATCTTAGGAGACAAGTTAATATCTTGAAGTATTAACTGATGATCCCTCCAAATGAACACTGCTCTTTGTTTTATGTAACCACTCCTTTGTTTACTTGGTTAATGGTATCTTTTGTCTCCAGCACTGATTAAATTTGCTGTAAATGCAAAGGGAGAAACAGCCCTGTTCAACCTGTCATTTTCAAAATAGACTCTCCAAACTCTGGAGACCAAAACCAACTTTGAAAACCAAAGCTTTGAATTGCAAAAGCTAGCATTTTTTTTCCTGAAAATTATGTTAAAAAAATTTAAAGACTAATTCCTTTCGTGCAGTTTATTTTGAAATACCTCAGAAAATAATGTGGATTTTATTTGATTGATCCAAAATCAAATGTGGATTGATTGATGGAAAGAGGGGTGACTAAGTGGATAGATGTGTGGTAAACAAGTAGAGAAAAACATTGGTGGCAACACTGAGGTTGTGGACGTATAGGTGTATGTCATAAAATCCTTTCAAGTGGCTATCCTTTCAAGTGGTTTCATGGCCTGAGGGAAACGAGGAAGATCAGAGTAAAAGAGTATCTGGATGGTTTTGAGGGCTCATGAAGAAATGGAGCCCCATTCCCCTACTTCTAGGGACTCATCCATCATGTATCCAATTGCCCATATTGAACAGCAAAGAGCAGAGACAGCTTTAGCCTCACCCTTGGGTGAAGCCTGGGCAAAGGGCAAGTCCTGAAGAGAATTTCTCCATCCCATCATGGTACCTTGCTGAGATTTTGTGGCATGTCTAGGTAGAGAGGTCCTAAGACAGGTCAACCCTAATGTGCTATGGAAGCAGAACCAGAAATTTGCTACCTTCTTGAGAAGAATGTAAAGGTGGTCAATTGAGGAAGATGGAATATTTACCATATGGCCCTGAGGATAGGAGATGAATTGAATTGTATGGAAGCTTGAGTGACTGCAGTGAGGATATAGGTCAATGAAAAGACCATAAAGAGTACTTTAGATTAGTCCCAATGGCATCGTGAGATGGCGGGTTATTGAAGCCTAAATGTTTTCACCCTAAAGTTGTCAAAAAAATACGGGACTTCCAGATAAATTTGGATTCCAGATATAGTTTTTGTTTATGTGTAACTATGCCCCATCCAATATTTTGTTGTTTGTATGAAATTCAAAGTTAACTGGGTATCCTGTACTTTTATTTCTACATCTGACAATGCTACTCCACTTGGATTATGTCACAAAATCTGCTTCACAGACCCTAGGTTCCATTATGGGGAGAAGGAGGGAGAGGAGAGAAGTTTTGCAATATAAAATTGCCTGAGAAAACAATAAAATGACTGACATTTCCTGTAGCCAACCAGATTAAATTATCTTCTATGAGATAGGATGGGGGTCCTAGA